>NW_005369942.1:7912081-7931325 GCF_000412655.1 Myotis brandtii
GGGGGAGCTCTGCTCAGCCACAAGCCAGGCTGATGGCTGCCAGTACAGCGGTGGTGGTGGGAGCCTCTCCTGCCTCCTCAGCAGCGCTAAGGATGTCTGACTACAGCTTAGGTCTGCTCCCCGCTGGCAAGTGGACATCCCCCAAGGGCTGCCTGGCTGCCAGAGGGATGTCTGATTGCCATCTTAGGCCCAATCCCCCAGGGAGAAGGCCTAAGCCAGCAGCTGGTCATCCCCCGAGGGGTCCCAGACTAGGAGAGGGCACAGGCCGGGCTGAGGGACCCCCCCACCCCCCGAATGCACAAATTTTTGTGCACTGGGCCTCTAGGGTGTGTGTGTGTGTGTGTGTGTGTGTGTGTGTGTATATATATAAAGGGTAATATGCTAATTAGATTGGACGTCTTCTGGACATCATCTGGACATCCTTCCTGATGAAGCCAAGGCCAGAGGGAAGCCAACCTGATCCCGGGTGCCTGCGGGTGGCCAGAGGAGGGAAGCCCAGGTCCCGGGTGCTGGAGGGAAACTGGTGCTGGCAGCTGGGGGAAGGAAGGCCTACCCTTGCACAAATTTTCATGCATCGGGCCTCTAATATATATATATAGTTTTATGTCTAATGATTTGACACCATTAATTTTACAAGGAATAGTTGAGGATTCTTGGGAAAGTTAGGTAGTTTTGATGACTGCTCATTGCCACCTTCCAGCTCAAGGATTGTCAGTATACTAGTAATGTTTCCATTTCAGTATTGCCCACATTTCATTTTATTATTTCTCTGGAGCTCTTTGCAAGCAGAGGAGAGCTTACTTCTTTAGCCAGTCCTAGTGTTTCAATGTTAGATTGATGGTTTTTGAATGAATGAACAAATAATCATTTTGCTCCTTATCAGTTTTAATCCTTAGGTGTTTTTTTCTTTTCTTTCACTGTTATCTGGGATGACAACAGAGGTTACATCTGAATCCGACTCATGGCAATTTTATAATGTTAGCTCATTACTGTTGACTTTTAACAATAGAGTAAATTTCTAGATCCATGCCTTTCATGTTCATAGAAATATCTTTTATTTCAATTTTATTTTTTCTCTCTCAATTGAACTTTTGCTCTATTTATATATCACTCTAGATTCCTCCCAAATCCCTTTTATTCTCCTTAATTAAAACATCATGATGAGGCATAATGGTCTAATATATGTGTGTATAAAACTCTAGCCTGGTCCGCAGATAAGATTTCAGTTTAATTTCACTTACTTTGAATTCCTCATGTTTAAAATTAAAATTAAAATCCAATATAGCTCATATGTAACAAAGAAGAAAAATAATCCAACTTAATGGTCTCAAAACATTCACATTTAATTCAGAATAGTTAAAGCCTATTAAATTCTAAAGATCTGACAGGCTTCTTAAATTTTTTCTCTTTCTCAGATTGTATCACCTAATGTGTTTTGTGTGAAGAAAGTAAGTGACACCTGAAATCTACCTTTCACACAGGACTCAAGGATTTTATTTATTTTCATTACTCACAGGGCAAGTATAATATGCATGGCCATATGTCTAGTATTTTGTTGCTACTTCAGTTGCTGAAGGAGATGACCGCCACCTTTGAAATACTTTCAGGGAAGGTTTCAGGCTTGATAATAAAAAACCCAGACATTTAGGAAATAGTATTGTAGTCTGAGGGATGTGGAGAAAGCAGAGATAAACCTAAACAAGAAATAAATTGTTGTGGCCTAAGTGTCTGGTAGTGTTGATAACTGTTAATAACCTGGCTATTATTAATAGGAAAAGAGTAAAGAGAAGACGAGATAATATAGGCATGCCATCTATACAGCTTTGCCATAAAGCTACAGTTTGATACTCTCCAAGTCTGTTCCCCACAGATTGATGGGGGAAAGGACTGGATAAAGGCAGTTTAGACACATGCCCAGTAAAATCTGGGGGATGTGGGAAGATACTTACTGGCAAATCTCACCCGAGAGCAAGTCAGTGGCTAGAATAGGGCACAAAACATGAGATACTTAATTCAGGAACAAAGAAAGTTCTCTCTCTTGGCGCTTGCTCTCTTGCACTCTTGGCCCTTTTGCTCTCGTGGGACTCCTGTTGCAGGGGACACACAGTGGGCTGATGACTAAATCTGCCCTAATGCTACATCGGACTCAGCTTCACCACAGAACGAAAACTCTGGACATTGTCTCTGCTTTTAGCTCTGTTGGAGTCCCAGCTACATATTTTCCAGAGCTGGTTCAAAGACAATGGGACTTTACAAACCAAGAAATATAATTCCATGCAAATAAAAATCATTCATTCTCTGGTGCGAGTCTTAGAATATTCCTTTTCTAAAGATATGGCAAGAACCCCACTCCCATTAGTGACAGAGGAATTTACCCACCCACTCCTCCGGCAACAGTGTGACCAACTCTCAATTATCCATGGTATTGAGAGGTACGTAGATAATTGACATCTACTCATAATCCAGAAGCCTCGGTTTAATGAGCAGTTTCCATATGCTCTTCAATGAGAACTACTAACAAGGAGCAGAACAGGCTGTGTTTCGGCAGATTTTATTTCTCCTGCTCAGCTTTGGGTGGGGTTGCTAATGAGCAATGTGTTGTCTATAAGGCTGGGAGCCGGAGGGGAAATCAGGAGAAATCAGTGGCTAGTAGAGTCCACAATTGGATAATCAGCCTCAGAATAATATAACCATGTGTCCACGAGGAAGAGAGAAACAAATAAGCTCTCTTGTGATCCTTGATGGTTAAAAAAAATCTGCCCTCTCCTCAGGATCTTCTCATTATAGAAACATGTATTCTATGTATCCCAGTGGGTTGGAAACCAGAAATAGATCCTATGTAGTATCCTGGTTAATTTGAAGAGCCACTTACTCTTGGAGTTAGCAGCACTTGGGTTCTGCACCTTCCGTGTTCACAGCCCACATCATGGCTGGTTTGGTTTGGTTTTGAGACCCCACCATCACCACAATGAGAGTAAGTGATGCAATTTACTGTGAAGGGATTCCCTATTGGGAAGCAACTGGCGCCGGAAAGGCTTTCCTGTGCGTGGATAAAGGCAGTTAAACATTGTTTTTGCCTCAAAACAGGGTGAAATTCCAAAATACCACAGAGAGAGAAAGCCATGTTTTGCATTTAAGGGTAAGGGCAGTACTGCATAATCTGTGTACATTCAAATAAACATTTTCCACATTCGAACAACTGCTCCATAATTAAATGTAAATGCCCCATTCCCGCATAATAAGCCATGCCCGAACACACCAATAATATCCCCATGGAGCCCTCTGACATACCCTCCTTTCCTCCATCTTAAACTGGATGAGGAACTATAAAAACATTCCTGAAGCAGTCATGCAATTATCTCAGGTCTTTGGCCTCCAGCCTGATAGAAGCGAGACCATGTCTAAATGAACTCAGACTCCAAGCAAGTAAGAGACATAGGCATTCAGGGCACGGAAGAGTAAACTCTGAATATTGAACTGCTTCACAGCCATTCAATGTAAAATCAATACACTTGGGGCTTGCGCTGAAGAATTACCAAAAGCTTGAATATAAAGAGCTACTTTTTTAGGTTTATAAGTAAAACCACACGCGCATTGAAAAAACACACAACAACCTCTATATTTCCACAAAAGGCTGACTTTCTTGTTAAAACACAAACCATGAAGTGAACTCTGGTTATGAAACATATTTTATTTTTGTGAAATTTTAATAAAATGCAAACTATCTTTAATAGAAATACTTTATTAATCCATATGTTTCTGTTCCATTGACTGTTCCTTGAAAATATAATAACTTATAATTAGAATAATGGATAATATATTTATGACCAAATTAAACCTGGAAGTAATTTTTTTCAAAGATCCTGCCCCCCCCCAAAGAATCAGTCATATAACAAAACTTTTAAAAATGGCACGTTTCACATTATAGTTGGTTCTTGAAAAAGTGAAGCAGAAATAGACAAAATAGACAAGTTTTGAAGGGCACATTTTATCTATTTGACTACTCTGTGGTCTACTGCATCATAGACGGTATAGAGATTTATGTGAAGTGATGGACTACAGAGGATGGAAGTAGGGGAAGTATAGCTCCTTTAAGAAACTTAATTGTGAAGTTTTCTTTTGTTTGTTTTGTTTTTTTTTAAATTTTGGGAAGTAGCTGGCATTAAAGGATAGGTTGAGTAGAGTGGAAATGAAGATTGTGTAAGGATCACTAAGGGAATATGGCAGGACATGAGATTCAAGGCCAAGGTGGGCAAGAAAAGCAAGACTGAGTGAGCAAATGATGCTGTAGGACCATGAAATCTCTGGAGAAGGAGGCGTTTGAAGATCCTGATGAGGTAGACACATCATCTGAGAAAATGAGCAGGGCAGAAGTGCGGTAAGGGCATTAGGATGGTGGTAAAAGTTTAGCGCACATTACAGAAATGGGAAAGTGACCTACTTAGAGAAAGAGACAAAATTTTATAACATCAACTCAGGGTCTCTCTAAAACCTCGCCTGGAGGTAGACAGTTGGATTGATCTATGACAAGGGCCCTCTCAGGTAATTGTGGCAGGAGGACAAACTTGGTAGAACATGAGGATGCTAATAATAAAGATTGGAAGAGAGCTAAATGGGGAAGACAAAGGGAGGATTCAGGGGACTGAGATCTCCGTGAAGTTCAAGTGGGTTTAGTGGGAGTGAAACGGCAATAGGATGGGAGATTTTCTTCCGAGTAGAACACTGATGTTTAGGAGAAAGAACTGGGTGATGACAAGGGCCAGTGCACAGCCAAGACAGTGGGTTGCTTCCATCCGCATTCTCTCACAAACATATGGAAAAGATCAGGAAGAGGGAGCTTGACATCATCTGCTTCCGTCAAGGCTCCATGTACAGCACCCTGGAAAAGTGCAGGGAAGGCCCAAGTGGGTCCTGGTCCCGCTGCTATGCAGTTCTCAGTCCTCCTTTGATAAGGTGAAAGTGAAAATATCTGTTACACCCCTGTTACAGGTATGGTGTGAAGAGTAAGATGTACAGGTTCTTTGAAAACTGCAAGACTATATATACATATTGAGTATTGCTAAGGAACACATTTTTCAAATGCAAAAGTGTCCTCACTGTGAGCTTGGGCAGTTAGGAAATATTATAACAAAGAAAATAAAGATCTTAATTACTAGAACTTAATTATTATTCGATTCTGAAACCCTGCCTGGGAAGTCCTTTGCCTGATCTCCGATTTTCTACTCCTCAGGATCCCCCAAGTGATGGTGAAAGGCTTATTAGTAACTAAAGAGATCACCTGAGATTAAAACCCTACTGCCTGTTCACTTGACCCAGAGTATTGCCACTGCCTGGAAATTCTTGTTTTCACAGCCCAATTGCTAGGCCCTACCCCAGTATATAAAGACGTTGGCTTGGAATTGAGCCCAGTTAGTAATGATAGATACATTGGTCACTTGTATTTGGACTTCTGATTATCTTCCTTGATGTCAGCTTCACAGCCCAGTGTCCAGAACTGAAGTCCCACTCTCTCCAGGCCTCCTCCTCTTTGGCAGGTGATCTGAAGGCTTCAGCGAGCTTTGTCGTGGTCCTACATGGCTATGATATTAGAAAATGATTTAAATGGTTAAAAACAAAAACAAAAAAAACAAGCCAAGGAGAAATATCATGGATCAGTTTCCTTGAAAGGAAGAGTAATAATTAAGGTCACAGTATTGTTTTTTGAGTCTTCTTTAAAGTGTACATTTCACAAACTCAGATATAGTTAGTTTTATCTAATGTGTATGTTGAGACAGATATTACTCTATTTACAGAAATAATTTTGCAATGGATGGAATATTGTAATATTAATTGTCTTAAGGCATATTTTTCAAAGTAGTAAAAAATACCTGTTATGAGAACAAACTTGGGATGAAATCCTAAAAAATGTTGACCTTTTATAGATGTCAATGAAAATAAGAACAATGAAATTGCTTTCTCTGCCCTATTCTGTCTTATAGGCAATTTTACATTAGTTTGCAAATGTTACTCCAGAATAAACCAATTATGTTTGGTGAAACACATGTGGAAGTTGAGGCCCTGATACTCCATCTCCCTGTTTCAAGCCCCTTCTTCCCCCCCCCCCGCTAACTTACAGAAACCACCAATAGATTCCAGCTGGCCATCTTACTGAAATAGTTCAGAAAAAGAAAATCCCAGTTCGAAAGCCTTTCTAATGATCTGTTTGATAACGCCATGAATTGTAAGTCTCTCACATGCAAAAATAAATAAATTAAAAAAATTTAAAAATGGCCCGGCCAAGTTTTATGTGGATGAAGAGAAGTTTAGATATCTCTTGGACTTGCATCTAACATCAACAATACCACAATTATTAATAGCAAGACCTGTGGAGCTAAACTTTACCTCACTGTCAGCCAAGAATGTGCTTGCTGCAATGTATTAGGCTTTTCTTTGACAAGTTTAAGACACCATAATGAAGCAGTTGCATGGGACAGACAGATAAAGTAATCCATCAGATAAATCAGTTCTTTATCCTATTCATGCTCGTATTCAAAAGCTAATTCCATAAGGAGAGCAGGGTTGGGAGACATTTCTTTGTTATAGTGTTCTAGACAGTTTTCTCTTTTTTACGGTCCAAGTCTTTGTATGCATTGTAGAAAGTATGATAAGGCCCAGCAAAAAGACTTGTAAACTCTAAAGTGCTTTGCAAAGATAAGTGAGGAGTAAAAAGCCATAATTAAAGCAGATTTCTTGTCCTGATATTCAATTCTGCTATGGACTGAATTGTGTCCCCTAAAAATCCTTATGTTGAAGTCCTAAACCCCAATGTGACTATATTTAGAATCATCTGTGAGAAGGTGATAAGGGTGTAATGAGATCATAGGTTGAGCTCCAATCCTACAGAGCTGTGCCTTTGTAATAAGAGGAAGAGACACCAGGGCTCTCTCTGTGCACATGGAGGAAAGACCATGTGGGCATGGAGAGAAAGCACCTATCTGAAAGCCAGGCAGAGAACTCTCTCCAGAAACTGAATTGGCTGGAACCTTGATTTGGGATTCGGCCTCCAGAATGTGAACAGAACGTTGGTAGATATATGGCTGTTAAAGGTCCTTCTGGTGAGGTCTCAGAAATGAGGAGCAGGTTATTGGCAGTTAATTGGAGGAAAGGCATTTCTTGTTATAAAGCAGCAAACAACTTGGCTGAACTGTGTTCTAGTATTTCATGGTAGGTAGAAGTTGCAAACCATGAAAGTGGTTATTTAGTTGAGGGCATTTCAAAAGAAAATTTGAAGGTGCGGTCTGCGTCCTTCTGACTGCTTACGCCGTAAAATGCAAGAGGGGAGAGATGAATTGAAGAAAGAATTGTTAACTTAAAAGGACCAGAACTTAGAGATTTGGAAAAATTTCAACTTGTCCATATTGCAGAAAATTGAGAAGGTGTGTTTAGAAGAGAACACCAAGGGTGTGGCTGGATTATCACTTGGTAAAGAGTTTATGGGATTATACAAGTAGAAACCCAGACAGTCTGACCTGTAAGGGGATAGAGATGGGGCAAAATGAAGGGTGGAGGATGCTTACATTCTACAGGACAGGATGATTAAGCCATTTTGCGGCAAGCTTGCTTTATCATTCAAGTAAAGGGACTAATGACCCTAAAGGTGATTCAGAGGTCATCAGGGCTGCCCCTTCTACCACATGCTCAACAGGTAGGGCTGTTTCCCCCTATATTTCTTCTTCAGTTGTGGTAGACCAGAATGTCTGGCCCAGTGTGTCAGGGGTGGGACTTAGGCAGAGCTGTGGGTTTGATGCTGCCATCCCAGTGGGCCTGGAGGGCAGAGCATTTAACAAAAGAGGATTATTCTTAAGCCTTAAAATCTAATGGAATTTGCTCAGTTGGGTTTTGAACTTGCTTGGGAAACATCCCTCCTACTTTCTTTTGATCTCTCCCTTTTTGAATGAGAATATCTATTCTTTGCCTCACACTGTTGTATTTGGGAAGCAACAACCTTGTCTGGCTTCACAGGGATTTTGGAGAGGAATTTTGCCTTGAGATGAATCATATCTCCAGATTTAGACAATATTTAGATGAGACTTTGGACTTTAGTGTTGATGCTGGAATGAGTTGAGACTTTTGGGCTGTTAGGATGAAATTAATGTATTTTGCATATGACAAAGAATTTGGGGGGGCCAAGTATGGAATGCTATGTATTAAATTGTGTCTCTCACCCAGATTCCTATGTTGAAGCCCCCAACCTCCAGGGTGACTATATTTGGAAAGAAGGCATATGTGTGGGCGATAAAGTTTAAATGAGGTCATATGGGTGGGCCCCTAATCAATAGGGCTGGTGCCTTTTTAAGAAGAGGAAGAGATACCAAAGTTCTCTTTCTGTGCTCACTGAGGAAAAGCCATGTGAGAAGGCGGCTTTCTGCAAGGCAGGAAGAGAGCCTTCACCAGATGCTGAATTGGCTTGAACATTGATTTTGGACTCGTAGCCTCTAGAACTTTGAGAAAATACATTTCTGCTGTTTAAGCCACTCAGTCTATGGGGTTTGTTATGACAGTCCAAGCTGACTACACAAGTTCACTTAATAAATATTTATTGTTCATCTACATTGTTCTAGGAGCTGCCTAGCACAATGGTCAGCAAACTAAAGCTCATGGGTGAAATTTGTCCTTCTGACCATTTCTGTAATTAAAGTCTTATTGGAATACAGCCATGCCCACTATTTTATATATTTTCCATAGCTGCTTTCAGGCTACAATGATACAGTTGAGTAGTTAATAAAAACAGAGTTTGTATGGTCAATAAAGCCAAAAATATTTGCTGATTCTTTGCAGAAAAAAATTGCCTCACTCTGGTATAGAATCTTGGAATATAGCAGTCACACTCTATAATAATTTTAAAACCTAAGATGATATTTTCGTGTCAATTGCTTAGGAGAAATAACATGAAAGTGATTTTCTCTCTTTGAATTAAAAAGCCTGATTGGTTGAACCACCCATCAATCTCATACAGATGTGTTAATTTCTTTCATTAACTCAGAGGGAAAGACGGGCTATCAGTTCAGCAGGGTTAGGAAGGACTTCTGAAACAAAAACTGAAAGTTTTGTCTTTGAGTTTTAAAAATGTAAGTCCTTATGTTTTATTAAGATGGTGACATGAGAGGCTCATGAGCTTCTTTCCCCCATAATCATAGAGCTACACACAAAGCAATTCCCTCTGGAAAAGATCCAGAAACTAGCTGAGCAACTCCTACACTTCAGACAAATACCCATATCAAAATGGGTAAGAAAGGCTGAAACATATTCTGGCCATAAACCCCAGCCCTTACACTGCGCCATAGGATTAAGCAGGAACCCACAACTCCTAGCTTCTCCTTAAGGAGAAAAAGGTTTGTTCACTACCACACCCAGCGCCCCAAATTTTAAGACTCTTACTGGAGAGATGGGCCTCTAAAACACCCGCCTCTGAAAACCAGTGCAGCTTGTGTCCAGGTGATCCATAGGACTCTAGAAAACAATTCCTAAATGGTGTGTGAACATTCACTGAGCCTGTTCCCCCAGGGCTCAGCACAATATGAATATTGTGAATGGAACCATCCTTGCATCCCAGGAATAAACCACACTTGATCACAGTGTATGATCCTTTTAATGTATTGTCACATTTGAATTGTTAATATTTTGTCAAGGATTTTTCTATCATCGGGGATATTAGCCTGTAATTTTCTTTTTCTCATATTGTCCTTGTCTTGATCATGGTGCTTAATCCTTTCAATGTGCTCTTGTAGTTGGTTTACCACTATCTTGTTGAGAATTTTTGTGTTTATATTCATAATAGTTTTAACAAATATATATTCATATCCTCTCAACTAGCATCACTAGAAATTATTTATATGTAAATATGCCACATCTTATAGAATATTTAAATATGTCAGTGTTTAACATACATGAGCTGAAGGAAACAGAAAAAATAAATAACATTACTTTTTAAAATCCAGCAGTGTATAATTTAAATTAATTTCTCTTGATTCCAGATGTTAAAAATTCAATATCCCTTGCTTTGGTACTACATTAAATCTTAAGCAGTCTTTTGCATCTAGTGAAAATTTTGACCCACTAGAATAAGAACTAGTCCCCTTTCTGAGCATCAGTGAAATCCTTGAAAGCAACTTTGAAAGAGCTCTGGACTTGATCTGTCCAGGCTCCATACTCCCTTATAATGTGACTTGGGAGAAACCTCTGGCCCTCTTGTTGCCTCAGTTTCCTTATTA
This sequence comes from Myotis brandtii, assembly GCF_000412655.1. NCBI lineage: Eukaryota > Metazoa > Chordata > Mammalia > Chiroptera > Vespertilionidae > Myotis > Myotis brandtii. The sequence continues at coordinate 7,922,332 of NW_005369942.1, forward strand.
ACCAATGTGATTAGTGATTAAAATATTTCTAAATCTGTATCATCATCCCAAAAATATACTCCTAAAGTAAAATGTAGTTAGAGTCCCATCACTTTTATCACTTTCATGGTACTACCTTGGACAGTGGTTCTCAACCTTGGCTGCACATTGACATCACTTTGGGGAGATTTAAAAAGACCAATGTTTGGTCCCATCCATAAGTATTTTTTTTCCAGTTGCTCTGGGTTTGGCCTGAGCATTGGTAATTTTTAGAAGCTCCATAAGAGGAGCCAAGGTTGAAAAGCACTGGCCCTTGATCAAGTCACCATCTCTCTAAACTTCATTATTACAGCAGTTGCTATTGAGTTTCACAGCTTCCATTTTTCCCTCTCTAACTGCAGCCAGGATTATGTTTTTAAATTTATATGACTGTCCAATGGTTTCCCATCAGAAAGTAAAATATAACTCCTGGCCGTGGCTAACAGGATGACATGACCTGGCCTCATTAGCCGTTTGCCACTTCCTCCTCTCTCACCGTCCTCCGCCTTGCCTCCCCCTGGTCTCCTGAACACACTGATCATACTACAGCCTCAGGGACATTGTGCTTGTATTTTCCAGGCATCACATGACTCTCTCCTTGTGTCTTTCACATCGCTATCGCTATTTTAATGTCACTGTTTGTTTTTTTTGTTTGTTTTTTTGAGAGGCCTTTCCTGAACACCTACTATGAATAGCTGGTTCTGATGGGAAATGGCAGGATAAAATGTTAAATGGACCTTTCAGTTTATGTCATTACTGTGAACCAGTCAGTAAGAAGGGTGATCTTTTATAGGTCATTCAGTGTCTCTGGGCTTCAGTTTCTTTATCTGTAAAAAAAGGGAAGCTTAATTCACTTTGTTAATATTTGTATACAGTTTGCCTCCTTGTTTTCCAGTCCCCTCTCTCAGTGAAAGTCAGTGGTTCAATGCTAGCATGAGAATGTGAAATAGGACTGTGTTTTTAATATTCACATAATCTAAGAATCCAATTCTTGAGTTCAGTAAGAACTATTGTGTGAGATGACTGTTCCCACTGAATATGTTACCCACTTTTTCTTCCTCATATGCTGGCCATATTGTTTTCAGGTGATTACGTCAGTCATGCCATCTAGATTATAATAAGTACTATTCAAATGATGATGGATATTGAACAACTTGAGGATGGAATAAAAATGTCTTTGTTTATGTAGTCAGTTTTGTCTTATTACAAGTAGGAATTTAATACTGCTATTTGGTGCTGCTAGAGCAGAAATTACTTGAAATTATATTTACTTCTGATTTGAATTCATGAAGATTTTTGTAATTCATATTAATGTTCATGTCTATCAGTGTTTTCTGGATATAATTATAAATATAACCATAATCAGAGGGGTATTCTTTTTTCATCTATTTATCTATTAATTCCATAAATATTGACTGAATGCCTAATGTGTGGCTCTGCTAAATGCTGAAGATACAGAAATTAAAAAGTACCACAAATAACTACAATGCGGAGATGTAAATGCTGATGAATCAAGGCACTAAGTACTAGAGGACAGTGGTGTGATGACCTCCTGGAGGGAGTCATGGTTTTGTCAGGCAATGCTTCAGAGAGGATGTAATATCTGACCCGAGTCTTGTGCAAGATGCAGGAATTTGCTACATGGAAAAAAAATGGGAAAAGAGGAGAGCAGAAGATGAAAAGCTTGTAAGAAAGAATTTGGCAGAAATGATTTTTTAATGAAAGACCTGAAGGCCTTTGGTACCAGTTTCTTCATCTGCATTTCCAATAGGAAGTCACCAACCTTGAGGACCTTACAATGAAACTCAGTATGATGTTGATGAAATGATAACTGGGCCATTACTAAGATTCATGAATATTTTCCCATGGAAAATTCCCATAAAGTCTGTTGTTTCTCACAGATTCATGAGCCTGCAAAGAAAAGGCCTATAAAAAGAAATGTTTGTGCTTATGAGTGTAAAATCTTGTACCCTCTGCTATGATTATAGCAGGTTGACTTGAACCTGTTTGTATACAATAAGGGGGTATAAATGCTACCAATGTTGATCGCCCTTTTTCAGCCCAGGAGTCTTGCCTGATTGGTCCTTTTATATTTGCTTTAAGTGATGTTGAAGATAGTGGATCAATGTGGGAGGGAGTATGTGTCATGTAGATTCTGGACTTTCGTGCTCAAGTAATATGTAAAACTTCATGAACTAACTTAGGCGCTTTCCAAGTTGGATTTGTTATACATATCAGTTCCTCAGTGTTTTTAGGGGCTTAATACAGGATGTTCTTTTACTAATTTTTTGACTGTGCTGCCAAATGTTTTTCTGAAAAAAAAAATCAATTTAATGCTTTGCAAGTAGAAATGACAGATGGCTTTATTGGCTTTATTTAGTTGTAACAGAGAGAAAAGAGCTATTATACACTGGACATTATATTATAGTTTGGTTTCTTCTATCATAGCAAAGAAAGTTGACAACTAACGAGAGAGAAAACACTATATATTACACCTAAATGATTCTTTTCCATATTGGTATAATTAAAGTCTTGGTAATTCTCACAAAGTTGTTTTCATAATAAATGACATTTTCCTGATGGAATTAAATGGATTTTTTTTCAAGGTAAGATTTAACCAATTGATCCTATGAAGAAATATTACAATCCTATAAAGTGAGAAGTTAGCCATATGCAAAGTCAGAGAGCATAGTCCTCAAGACTCCCCTCACTCCTGATACCAATTGCAAGTTTGGGGGTTCCCAGGACCTCTTTCAGGTTCAGTGATTAGCTGGGATGGACAGAACTCCCCTAAAACTGTTATACTCAACAGTTGTGGTTTATTACAGACAAAAGAGACTGATTAAAATCAGCAAGGGAAGAAGCACATGGGACGCAGTGCAGGAGGGTTCCACGCATGGAGGTTCCAGCGGTCCTCTCACTGCGGAGTCATGGGCAACATTACTTTCCCAGCAATGAGGTGCGAGAACACACACAGAATTGCTAATCAAGGAAGCTCATCTGAGCCTTAGGGTCCAGAGTTTTATTGGGGCTCCATGGTTGACTTCCCACGTGGCTGACCTTTATTCTCCATCCTTCCTAGAGGTAATGCAGTTACTACCTGGCCCAAAGCCCCCATCATAGCTCACACTCTTAGACTGTCAGGTGGCCAAGGCCCCAAGTAAACAGACATTCTTCCTGTGGATCACTTCCCAGTCGAAGAGGCCTTTGAGTAAAAGAGCTGAACATTTTGAGGGCAAAGTCCGTCTTTTAAGACATGACCATTTTTTTGTTTTGTTACAGAAGCTTCATGAATAGTCAAAAATGACCTGCTAGGATCCAGATCTCAATTCATGTGTCCTGGTTTGGGTGTGTATTAGGCATGTAATCCAAAACGTTGTTTTATTTTCCTATGCTTTAGTTTCATGGATGATAAAACCAGAGTAATCAACCCTGCCTATTTCACTGGATCATTTTGAAACCTAAATAACAAAAGGTGTGTAAAAGAGCTTCGCAGAGATTCATAAAAATGTAATTTATAACACTCAATATCTCTGAAAGAGAGCTGGCAGTTATGAGTGACCAAACTATCTGAGTTAGCAATTTTTGACTTGAAATTGTAAAGACTATTGTTAGCAAGGGACATGATTATTGTAAATAGAATTTGGTGTTATGTTGGCAATACAACAAATAAATGTATAAATATTTTATTTCAGATACATAATTCCTATTAATAGACTGCAGGGAATTTTTATAGACAAATCTCTTTTACTCTACAAAAGTAAATGAGGGCTAGTTCAAGAAACATGAGATCAATGGAGGACAAATTATGCATGTAATGCATTGGTCCACACATTTTATGTGGCTCGTGTTATCATTAATAGTGAAAGATTTAACCATGACAGGGATATTTTATGCTGCTGTATTTCATTATTTAAGAAATAATGCCAAATAGAATTAGAACTAGTAGGAAGCTGCCTTTGAACAAGGCCCTGAACTCCTTCTGTAATTAGGCATTATTTTAATTTGTTTAGTAAAATGCAGCTGCTGACAAAAAATACTTGTACTTTTCCGAGACTGTCATAATTTGAGAAGTTGAATAACCATCAGTTACATTCCAGCTACATGCAGAACATTTCATTTAAAGAACACTTGTAGGAAAAGAAAATATATCCGTGTAACATGCATTGACTTTTGTTAGCAGTTATAATCATGATATATTGTCTTAGTTTGTTCCTTTTGTTGAAAACAGAAAAGGGAGGAATTATCCATCTGGCTTTCGTCCTGAAGTTGAGCCCAAGAGGGAGGTAACATAGGGTGAAGACTTAGAATCCTTGCACCAAATCAGTGTCCTGCTGACATCACGAAGCCAAGGTTCTCTGCATGGTCCCTGTCACCCACCTCTAACTCTTTCACACGCAAGGTCTTCCAGATGTTCCTCAGGAGAATGTGCTTCTTTATAATAAAAGTTATGTTATCCCAGATATTCCTATGGCACCCATTTACAAGAATTTGTAATACATTCCCAAACATCTGCAGATAGTATCTTCATAATTACTTTTGAAATTACCAGCCACCTGTCACAGGGATTACTACTATGAAAGATGTCAAATGGGAATTAAGGTGTTTGTTTTTTTTAAAATTAGGTCACCAGCTTTTTACCATAGACATATTGTGGGCAGATAGGAGCATTTCAGCACACAGTTTTATTAGGTACAATAAATTTGGAGGCTATGTATTTTGCTGTGATTGCATATGCATATTTTCTCTGTGCATATGAATGCAGCAATAACTGAAAACTACTTAGATGGTAGTAGGACCTTGGGCTTTGAGCTTCTGATGAAAAGGAGATGTTCAGCTTCTTCATTTCTTGTACCAAAATATATTTGCTTAAAAAGCAATTGGAACTACTTAGAAAACATTATGCTGCTTTGCCTCATGGAAACGCTGTAATTTTGATTTTGTAAATGAAGAACTGTACTAGAGAGAATAACTTTTAAGATTTAGGGAGGAGAAAAGGACAGAAGAGTTGGGAAACTGAAGACTAGTTGGATGTATGTGGGGAAACAGCTATGGAATATCTCATAGTGTCCATGTGAGAAATAAGAGCAAGGGATATTGGTTTGCCTTTGGCCTCTGCTTACTTTTTCAGGACTAACAGTCAGCTAAGATTTTTAAGCGGGATAGACCCAATTTTGAGCATTTAATATATGTTATCATTTAATTTGCATACTATTGGGCCCAATAATAGAATTTAAATAACATATGTACTCCTGGAAGTATGATATTTTCCCTTTTGGCTGTAAGGATAGCGTATACTTTCTATTTTCCTCCTTTTGGACACTCCTCCAGTTAGGTGGAACTGCCTCACCTCCCGAGAGCTCAGTCCTGATATTTTCTTTCCTATTTTCCTCAGTGACTGGGTCATTTCACCTTGTTTCAAAGTCTACAATACCATCTCCAGGCAAATGGCTTCCCATGTAGTTCTCCAGCCAGGTCTTCACCAGACACAGGGCCTCCTCCAGACTTAGCATTTCTCTGTCTCTTCCTCTATCTGGCTGGCCAGAGAGAGAGGTAAGACCTGAGGTTCCAGTTTAGATTCAGAGGCCCCTTAGGTTTCTAGTGTAATACACAGCACATTCTAGCTTTCTAGTATAGTTTTCACTTGGGTTTAGGGCCCAACGGCCAATTAATAATAAAGGTGTGTATTTTTTTTTCTTCTTCTTCTCTTTTTCCTTTGACAATTTTTCCTTTGGTCTGTTTCATGAAAACCTTATTGTGAGGGACAGTTGTGGTTTGGGGCAGGATTTGGGTATTTATGACAGAGATGGTATATAGTTCGAAAAACCTACAATATTTATTACTTAGATTTTTATAAAAAATTTACCAACTCCTGCAATATATAATTCTAGTCTAATAAATCTGGAATATAAAAATGAAATAGAAAAAAAGTCTGGGAAAATATGAAACACCAAAATTTAAATAAGAGTATGAGACTTCAAATATAAGACCAACAAATACAGAATAAATTTAGAAATATTATCAAGAAATAATTTCTAAATTAGATTCTTGATATATATTGTTTTACAGGTGATTACATTTCATATTTGATTAACTAGATAATTTTTCTGCCATAAAATATAAATAATATAACAAAACACACTTATAAAATATGAATTATCCTGATGAATAGAAAATATTAAAATTATACCAGTTTGTTTTACAAAGATAGTATAATTCTGCATCTAAAATATAAAATTAAAAACAAAGTAATCTTTAAAATTAGAGGATTCAGCAGGTAAATTAGGTTGCATTAATTAGTTACATAACCAATAAAATATAAATATAAATATAATTAAACAGCATGTAAATGATTATATAATGTTAAGTGAAAAAAGCAGGATATAAAATTGTATCTACCATACATTGCTTCCCTGAGTAAATACATATGGGAAATAAAAAGATTATAAGTAAACATACCAACATTGACTCTAGTCTTACCAGGACAGTGAGATTATATAAGGTTTTGAAAAAAATCTATTTGAATAAATCTTTTATAATATAACTAGAGGCCTGATGCATGAATTCATGCATGGGTGGGGTCCCTTGGGGTGGCCTGTGGGGATCGGGCCCCAGCTTGTGCCCCCAGCCTCGTAGCCCCACAGCCCTGCCTGGCACCCTGCTATGGCATGGCACCGCCCCCTCACCTGGTCCACCATCCTGTCTGTGGGGCAATCGATTGGGGCAGGCCCCCCGCCTGACTCCCTCAGCTCCTGAGAGCTGGGCAGTGGCCCTGTCCCCCGCCACTATTGCTGGTCACCATCTGCGGGGCAATCGGTGGGATGATTGGGCCTGGTGTCACCCGCGCCTTGGCCTGGTGTCACCCACTCACCTGCTCCATCATCCTGCCATGGTCCTGCTTGCCACTATTGCTGGTCACCATCTGTGGGGCAATCGGTGGGATGATTGGGCCACTGCTCTCAGGCGCCTTGGCCTGGTGTCACCCGCTCACCTGCTCCATCATCCTGCCGCGGTCCTGCTCTCGTCAGGGCCCATCGGGGCCGGCAGCACTTCCACTGCTGCCCACTGCCAGCACTACATTGCTGGTGCCTGCCATGTTCCACGCCACCCCCTGGTGGTCAGCATACATCATAGTGAGCGGTCGAACTCCCGGCTCCCGGTTGAACAACCACCCGAGGGGACAATTTGCATATTAGGCTTTTATTATATAGAATTGTATTTACTTTACACTAAAAGGAAATTTTTAATGCTTCTACTGCTGCCCACTGCCAGCACTACATTGCTGGCGCCTGCCATGTTCCACGCCACCCCCTGGTGGTCAGCATACATCATAGTGAGCGGTCGAACTCCCGGCTCCCGGTTGAACAACCACCCGAGGGGACAATTTGCATATTAGGCTTTTATTATATAGAATTGTATTTACTTTACACTAAAAGGAAATTTTTAATTAAAAAAACTTCATCTACCTAATTTTTACATGCATTACAGATTATTCACCTTCAGATAAGATTTGGTGGGAAGATAATTTTTGGGCTATATACAATATTTTACTTTCTACTAAATTCGTCATGCTAATGTTGGCTATCCTTATTGCATGTTAAATATTTTTTCAATGTTGAGTCACTTATGACATTAATTTTTATCATTATGATATCTATACATTTGATCAATACATCTTCTATTTTGCTGTTTTCCAAATTGTTTATAAAAATACTTACACTAAAATGAAACCACTGTCATGAAGTTCTTGATGCACCTTCTAAATCTCAAACACAGTTGACTAATCTCAGTTTTTCTGTTCCTGTTTTATGGAGTTTGGGCTCTGCTTCCTGAAGTTTTCTGTCCACTTGAGCACAGCCTGGCCTCGTTTTCTTCCATTATTCCAACCACCTAAATGGAAGTATTTACTAAGGTTGTACATCTTCTGATCACTCCTCTTTGTTTGTTATTTTCCTTGAGTATCTTGTCTGCTTCCAATTTTCTAAACATCGCCTCTGTGAAGATGACTCCCAAATGTCATTCCAGGTCTGTCCCTCTGCGCTCTGGACTTGTATTTCTAAATGTTTATTTGATATCTACTTGGCTGTTCTAATGGAACTTATTCCTTTCAATGATAGTACTTCTTGTCACCTAAATTTGAAGTCATATTTAACCTTTCTCCACTTTCCATTGCTTGCTATCGGGTGAATGCTATCTAAGCAACATTCCTTGATTTTTCCACGCAGCTGAGAGAATGTGCGGAACTGTAGGGACATGGCCTCTAGACACAGATGACTTCAAGTTCAGGCCTTCCCACAAACTAGCTGTGTGACTCTGGACAATTTTCTTAAGCTTTCTGTGCCTCAGTCTCCTTATTTGTAAATTGGAGATGCTAATACTATTTTAGCACATTTTTCTAGGGTTATTTTGAAGAATAAAAGGTAATGTATGTTATATCCTCAGCAGAGTGCCTAGCAGAGTAGTACTCAATAAATCTTATCTATTAAGAGCAGATTTTTGTGGATGACCTGCTGCTCTCCTATACTGCCGGCGATATTGGAATAAACACTCATATATGATTCAACCCTGTCTCTGCTTAATTGGCTCAAGTAGTGACAGGCAACATGGACCCATTGATTGTCTGGTTACATAGTCTGGCAACCACGAAGGGATGTAAGCGAGAGACTCCTCTGGGTGCCCCCAGGTATTTTCCTGTTTTGAGTCCCAGCCACAGCCTCAGCAATCCCCATAGTCTCACCTAAGGCAAAGGACATTCTAACCTGGCTGAGAGTTGTGTGCCCCCGGGACCTGGGAGTCAACCTTGGAATTCAGTCCATCCCTAGTCAAGAACTAACTAAAACTAACTAAAATCATGGAAAGATTAACAACCTTGTTGCCCAAATGATGGAGTCCCACCCCAGCTCCTCCCAAGCCCACCTTGCCTACTTCCCCTTGTAATCTTTGTCTACCCTATATAAGCAGCTGGCTTATGGGGAG
>NW_005369942.1:7931526-7975053 GCF_000412655.1 Myotis brandtii
GCTGATCGATGTTTCTCTCTCATCGATGTTTCTAACTCTCTATCTATCCCTCTCCCTTCCTCTCTGTAAAAAAATCAATAAAATATATATATTTTAAAATAAATCTTATCTATTATAATTATTTCCATTGCAAGTGCTATACCACCTTACATATCCTGTTCAGGATCTTTTTATTTCTAAGGCCGACTACTATTATACTGTGTCACACGATGGACATTCTGGCTTGTGCACAATAGAGCTACATTATTTTTTCTACAATGCAATTTTAAAGTTTATGTGGAATCTACTGAATCCTGGTAAGACTTATGCCTCATGTGACTTCTGATTAAGGGAAGGGAAAAACTGCACAGTGGAAACATTGGGTTCCTGGCTTACAGTGGAGCATTTGGTGTGAGAGCAGCAGGTTAGGAAGCCTAAAAAAAAAAATAAAAATAAATAAAAATAAATCCAAAGTCAGATGCACAATGTGTAATGTAAAAATAAAACAAAACAGGAGGTCTCACGCAACATCAATTCAGGCAAAATTAGTTTGGGGAGAATTTACGGATCAGAAAATCTCAGAACAGGAAAATGGGAAGCTGTGGTGTTGACGCTGGATATTTAAGCAAGACTTATTTTGTTAAGCAACAACAAATAATTCCTCTCTGTGGAGTCATCTGCTCTCTGGGTCATGGTGTACATCAAGAGGCACAGTTCCCTGTCTGTTTTTTCTTTCATCCATAGGCAAATACTTTTTACCTCAATGGAGCCATTGGCTCAGAATGAAAACATCATATAATCAATTTACAGCTTGATTTCAAATCAATTGTTTGTCCAGCCATTGATTTAGGAAAATCTCTTGTTGCCTGGTGGTTCCAGGCTCTTGGCTCTGGAATCTGTGTCTGACGTGAGTGCATAACTATGTTGGCCATGTGACTTGTGCTTAGAAGGGACCCCCATATGGTTTAATGCTTTGCTATTGCCATCTTGAAATTTTTATACATTTTGAAGACATTTTTACCTTGCACTGGGCTCTACAAATCATCTAGCCAGTCCTGGCTTGAATGAACCTTCCATGCAAGGACCTCTTAAAGGACAGAGCTGGGACTTCATCAAGTGCTTACAACACGTTGAAGGAACTCTTGTATCTGCTTATTTAATGGATGTCTATGTGGGGCAGAATCTGGTTTGAAACTTGCTTTAGTTAGAACCCAGGAAGTTGTGGGGAGTAGTTATCTCTCCTCTCCCATTGCTGACTATGATTTTCTACCAAAAATGTATCTAAAAGTGTACAAGAGCAAATTGACTTAGCTCAGTTCCCAATAGCAACATCCAGTTTTCAAGGTCTTCATGGTTCATCAAAACATTTATAATAATAAAAGTGTAAAATGCTAACAGATGAAGCCAGGGCTGTGAGAGAAGCCCAGATCCTGGGTGCCAGAGAGAAGCTGGTGCCGGCAGCCAGGGGAAGGAAGGCCTATTCTTGCACGAATTTTGTGCATCAGGCCTCTAGTAGAGAAATAAAACACCTGATACAGAACTTTTTGTGAGTTCAGTACAATTGAACTTATATCAGAGTATTCTTATGCTATCAGAAAGCTAAATAAAATCAGATTATAAAAATTAATTATCACATTAACTTCTTTTGCTAAAGGCTATAATTTTTCATCTTATTCCCCTACACCAAGCATAATATCTCTATATACAGTTCAACTGGGAACAGTAGTTGGGTTGTTTTTTTTTGTATGTGTGTGTTCTTTTACTTAGGCAACTGAAACAAAATTAGAGTATTTAAGAAAGTGGTTGCTCCCAAACTACCGCATGGTCTTTTTGTTTAAAGAGCACCCCAAGGCCTTTCCAGTGGTGACAGTATGGTGACTGTGATGGAAGGCCTGGGCAGGTCTGACCTGCGCTAGGAAATGCTTAGTAGTATCCGCAACTCTTTTCTCATCCCTAAGACTACCCAGCACTTGCCATGGGACTGTGGCTGGATTTAAAGGACACCTGGCATGAGCAATGCACTGTGAACATAAGGAACTGCAGGTTTTATAGAGACCTTTATTTACTGCCTATTGTGTGAGCTATTTCACATTTGAATGAATCAGGCAAACAACAGGAAAACAAAACAAAAACTCAAGATTCACAATTCAATGCTCTCAATTTCTTCTACTTTTTTTTTAATCCTCACCCAAGGATATTTTTCCAATGATTCTTAGAGAGAAGGGAAAGACAGAGAGAAATATCGATGTGAGAGAAACACATCGATTGTTTACCTCCTGCACATGTCCAGACCAGGGCCTGGGCCAGGGAGGAGCCAAGGTATGTGCCCTTGACTGGAATCAAACCTGGAATCCTTCCGTATGACGCTCTATCCACTGAGCCAAACCAGCCAGTTATTGTGTTGGGTTATGGGTATGTCCAGTCATTTAGAATAATGTAATACTCTGGGTTTTGTAGCCAGAACTATTTATTCTCCTTAATCAGCTTCTGTAGATATTAAATATCAACATTTTAACCTTATGTTCTTATATTAGTTTCAGAGGTAATCAGTCCTAGGGTTTTCTTCTAACATGCTTCCACCACTAAAATGTCTACACAGTTTATTAGACCTCATTCACAGGGCCATACAAAGAGAAAGTAGAGTGCTTTATTTTAGATAAGGAAGGGCCACAATTTATCATAAGAAGAACATGTCACATGTTGTAGTCAGCAGTTCTAATAGCAGTAATAAATATGGCAGTAAGTTAATGTCAACCACATAATTTAATACTGGTAATTATATACCCACAAACCTCATACAAGCTAGGCTCATACTTTCAGTTCTAACAGGCACATATGCATCATTACATGACTATGGGTTTTCAGATATTTCACCAGACAAGTATTTTTTTATCCCAATGCTATGTGGTGTCAGGTCAAAAGACTTTCTTCAGGGGTGAGTTGTGTTTGTTTTTTTTTTGTGTGTTTTTTTTTTAAGAAAACCTTAATTAATAAATTTTATGAGAAAGTCACAAAGCCAGATGTATTTACAGCTCTGAACTGAGACCAAGTTGAAGGAAAGAGGCAGTACTAATCACAGAAATGAGAAAGTATGGTTGGGCAATATTCAAGGTTTTCAAAAAAGTGTTTTTTTTTTCACTTCATATTGAAGGTTTTAGGCCTTTTTTAAAAATTGGAAAAAAAAAGCAATAGGAGAATATAAGGGAACAATACCATAATGGGCTTTTCTAATTGGTCATTTATATCTCTGTGGAATTCAAGACACACACACAGAGAAAATTGAGGGGGAGATAAATACTGCTGTTGTTTTTAAACATTTTATTGTGAAATACTTTTCAAACTCTCAGAAAAGTTGCAAAGATGGTACAAAGAAATCTTATTTAGCCTAATTCCCCAGTTGTTACCATTTTAACACATTTGCCTCTTTTATGTATGTATGTACGTGTCATCAGTCTCTATCATTTTTCTTTTCTTTCCAGTTGATTGTATGTTGCAGATGTGATATCCCTAAATATCTGTGTCTATATCCTCCTCTTTCATAGTCAGTATACACACACACACACACACACACACACACACACACACATATCAAAATTAGAAAATTAATATTGGTTCAAGAGTACTATATAACCCCCAAAACCCCATTTAAATTTCAGTGATTGTCTCAATAATATCATTTATAGCAACAGACAAAAGGAAATAAAGGGGAGGAGGAGGAGGGGTAGGGAGGGGGAGGGGAAGGAGGAAAGCATACTATGGGAAAAACAAAACTTCTGGTGGAGGAATCAGTTCAAGATCAAGAGTTTCATTTAATTGTCTTATTTTTAAAGTTTCCTTCAATGTGCAGCAATTTTTCAGCCTTACTTTGTTTCTTGACCTAGATATTTTAGAAGTGTACAAGCCAATTCTTTTGTAGATTATCTCTCAGTTTATCTAATGTTTCTTCATGCTTAGATTCAGAATATACTTTTTTTTGGCAGTAATGTTACAAAAAGGATGCTGTTTTCTTCACTGCACTTTATATTAGGAAACAAGTAATGTCAATTTGTGCTAGTATTAATAATGTTAATTTACAGTCTACCTCTCTAAAGTTCATTAACCACTATTTTGTACTTATTAACAACTAATTAGTAAGTATTACGTGGGAGATACTTTGAGTTCATGTAAAGTATTCTATTCCTTATTAAATCTTTACTCACTAGTTTTAGCATCTTTTGCTTATTTTTGTCTGAATCAGTTATTATAAGATTGGTGCCAAATGATGATTTTCCAATACTATTATCCCTTCTATAATTATTACCTGGAATTTGATGGAAAGTAGATCCCTCCCCCTCCCTCTTCCCCTCCCCCCTCCTTCTCCTTCTCCCTAATGAACTTTGAATTCCTATGTAATCAATGGACTGTGTATCCCATTATTTAAATACTCTGATTATGTAACCACCACCACAATCAAGATATAGAACATTTCTATTGCTTCTAAAAGTTGTCTTATGTTCATTTGTAATCAGCCCCCCTCACCCCACCCTACACCTTGGCAACTAACACTGATCCATTTTTTGTTACTGTGATTTTTGTCTTTTCCAGAATATCATAAAAATTGAATCAGACAGTATGTAGCCTTTTGAGTCTGTCTTCTCTCACTCCACATATTGCATTTGATATTTATCCATATTGTTACATGTATCAGTGTTCACTCTTTTGATTAATGATGAGTAGTATAGTATTTCATTATGTAAACATGCCACAGCTTAGTTATCTGTTTACCAGTTGATGGTCATTGTAGTTGTTCTCAGTTTTTGGCAGTTATGAATGATGCAGCTCTAAGCGCTTGCATACAGGTTCTTTGATGGACATATTTTTGCATTGTTCTTAGCTAAATATCTAGCAGTGGTATTTATGGCCATATGATAAGTGTATGATTAATTTTATGAGAAACTATACACTATTTCAAAGTGGCTGTGTCATTTTTACATTCATACCAGAAAAGTATAAGAGTTCCAGTTTCTTTTCATCCTTGCCAGCTTCTGATATTGTCATTTTAAAGATTAGCCACTCTAATATTTTTGTAGTGGTATCACATTGTGTTTTTCTTTTCAATTCTCTAATGATTAGTGATATGGAGCATCTTTTCATGTGCTTATTTGTCATTTGTGTATAGATTCTTTGGTAAAGTATCTGTTAAAATCTCATGCCCCCTTTTTTTTATTGAGTTGTATTTTTTTTATTATTGAGTTGTGAGAGATTTAAAAAAAATTCTGGATGCTAGTCATTATCAGACGCAGGAGATACCTTGGAACAGTGGTTCTCATCTTCCTAATGCCGTGACCATTTAATACAGTTCCTCATGTTGTGGTGACCCCCAATTTCATTGTTTCAAATTGAACATAATTAAAGCATAGTGATTAATCACAAAACAATATGTAATTATATATGTGTTTTCCGATGGTCTTAGGCGACCCCTGTGAAAGGGTCGTTCGACCCACAGGTTGAGAACCGCTGCCTTGGACATATTGCAGGTTCAGTTCCAAACCACTGCAATAAAGTCAATATCTCAATAAAGCAAGTCACACAAATTTCTTGGTTTTCCAGTGCATAAAAAAGTTATGTGTATACTATAATGTAGTATATTAAGTATGCAATACCATTGTATCTAAAAATGTGCATACCCTAATTTAAAAATACTTTATTGCTAACAAGTGCTAACCATCATCTGAGCCTTCAGCTGAACTTGTAATATTTTGCTGGTGGAGGGTCTTGCCTTGATGTTTATGGCTGCTGATTGATTAGAATTTTAAAAATCAATTAAGATATTACTGATCACAGATCACCACCACAAATATAATGATAATAAAAATGTTTGAAACATAGTGAAATTCACCAAAATGTGACACAGAGACATGAAGTGAGCAAATGCTATTAGAAAAATGATGCTGATAGACTTGCTTGATGCAGGATTGTCACAGACCTTCATTTTGTAATAAAACAGTACTTATCAACCACAATAGAGGGAAAACCAATAAAATGAGGCATGACTGTATTTACTTTGCAAATATTTTTTAAAATATATTTTTATTGATTTCAGAGAGTAAAGAAGAGGGAGAGGGAGAGGGAGAGGGAGAGGAAGAGAGAGATAGAAACATCAATGATGAGAGAGAATTATTGATTGGCTGCCTCCTGCACGCCTCACACTGGGGATGGAGCCTGCAACCTGGGCATGTGCCCTGACAGGGAATCAAACCGTGACCTCCTGGTTCATAGGTAGACCACTGAGCCATGCCAGCCGGGCAACTGCAAATATTTTTCTCATAGCTTGTGAATTCTCTTTTTATTGCCTTAACAATATTTTAAAGAGTAGAAGCTTTTAATTTTGATGAAGTCTAATTTATTAATTTTTTTCTTTTTATAATATACTAGTGACCCAGTGCATGGATTCATGCACACTGAAAGGAAATTAATTAGAAGGTGGCTGGCGGGGCGGGACTGGGCAAGATGGGCCAGACATGCCCTGGAGCCAACCTCTGCGGTCCCTCCCCAGCTGGCCACACCTAAGGTGGCACTGTGGCTTGAAGGACATCTGTGGAGTGAATAGGGTCCCTCAGGCATGTGGGGTCCCTTGGCCTGGCCTGCGGGGATCAGGCTGAAACCGGCTCTCTGACATCCCCCAAGGGTTCCCAGAGTGTGAGAGGGCACTCTGCGAGGTTGCTGTCATAGAGGGTGTGGAATGCAAATGCAAGTGTGCAGTAAACCAGATTTGGGCCTGACAGTGCCCCAGCAAAAACATAACTCATGGCCAAAGGTGGAATTGCGCAGCCCCACGAGGAATTGGGCTCCCTCCTCTCTGGTTTTGGGGTGCATCACCTGAGAACCACCGCTGCCAAGTCACTGCAGCTTGGCAGCTCCTGCATTGAGCATTTGCCCCTGGGTGGTCAGTGCACGTCATAGCAACCGGTCGGATGGACACTTAGCATATTAGCCTTTTATATAGTATAGAGAGGTTTTCTGTGTTTTAAGAAGTTTTTGCTTAATCCAAGGTTGAAAATGTTTTCTTCTATAGTTTCTTTTTAGTTTTTGTACATGGTGCAAGGGATAGGTTGAGGTTATTTCCTTATTTATTTTTTTTATTGTATATAGATTTTCAATTGTTCCAGAATCATTTGTTTTTTTATCTTAAAGGTGAAGCATTCAGTTTTTCTATTAAGTACAATGTTAGCTTTAGGTTGTATAGGTGTTCTTTATTAAGTTGAGGAATTTTTCTTTATTTCTAGTTTTGTTAGTTTTTATCATGAATGGGTAATATATTTAAAAAAATGCTCCTTTTGCTTCTATTGAGATCATTATTTATTTTGTTTGGTTATATTTAGTCTGTTTATATGATAAGTGTCATTGATTGATTTTCCAATGTCGAACCAACCTTGCATTACCAGCATAAACACCTGTTGGTTATGATGTAATCATTTTATATGTTGCTGGATTTGATTTGCTAGTATTTTTTTTTTGCATCCATGATAATAATGGATAATAGTAAATAGTTTTATTGTAATATTTTTATCTTGTTTTGGTCAAAGTGATACTATCTTTAAAAATGAGTTGGAAAGTCTTACCTTCCTTTTTTTTCTATTTCTGGAAGAATCTGTGAAGAAATGTTATTATTTCTTTCTTAGATTTTTTGATAGAATTCACTAGTGAACTACATAACAAATAGCAAATCTCAAAGGCGTTTAGAGACCCCACTCATCTTTTCCTACTTTTCTGCTTGTTACTTAGAGATATTTTGCTTGCTTATCCCTGTGTTTCCATCTCCTGGACTCTGAGACTCCATTTATGTTAATATTTCTCAACTTACAATATTTTCATTTATTCTACCTACCAGTTAGGTGCAATCAGATTGTTGCTAATTACATGTTCAATACTGGTTAATTTCAGAATTCTCTACCATTTTGTAAGTTTAAATGAATTGCTCATAATGACAGTGATTACAATGGAGGTAGTTTTTAAACATTGGACTTTAGCTCATTCCATTATACTGTGCCATCTTTCTGATTTAGAGCTACTGAATGAGTTAAGCATTTGCTCCTCTTTGTTGTATTGAATGATGTCTAGATTTTGCATACATTTAACTTTTGGGCTGCATTTTCAGAATTAGATTTATATCTGCATTATTAAGTAAGCCTAGTTTTGTGTGTATTTCCTCATAAAACCAGTTATCCAAAGAAATCAAAGTCACAGAAGAGATAATTGGATAACTGTACTTTCTTGCTTGAAGTTGAGGTGTTTAATGCTTGAATGATTTAAAAGACTCTTTAAAATGAACCCATAGCTTGTTCTGGAGACTCATGGCAAGAATTGTAACTGTACAATGTAAAATGCAGAACTTGATGGCACTAAATGGATAAAAGTATTTATTTCCTTCCTCATACTGTTAGAATAAATTGAAAAGTTTGCTTATTCAGCCTACATTTGAGATTTGGCTTTGAACAAATTGTTCATGTATGTTGGAATGCATGGCCCTGTTCTTTCCTTCACCTCTCATTTTTTTTTCAGTGTTATAGAATGATCCAATCTATATTTTCTGGCTCGCTCTGGATATGTTATTATTATCATTTTGTACTCTTGTAACTAAGAGTGAGGTAGGTGATGTTTGGCAGAATACATAACAATGACTTAATAACTATAGCAAGTAAAAAGGCCATGAAGTGATTCTTGATTAAGAAACTCGACAAAGTCCTTGGTTTGAAAACAGTGAACAAATCCCTTTCATCAGCAAGAATTTTCATGTAATCCTTGACAACATAGGTAGACTGGCAATAAATAAGCTTGAGATACAAAGTAAATCAAAGTGATTGTTTCTAATGAATTGAGGCATTAGGGTGTGAATTTGGAATCTCTGTCCTCGTCTTAGTTCAATTACTAACCATCAGGGTGACACCATGACCATGCTTTCATCAAGTTTCTAACTATAAATTAAAGGAGAATAATGAATGTTACTCTCTTCTTAATAAATGCATTTCACACATTATTTTTAACAAATGTAAAGTATTATTAAGACAACCAAGCCTTATAAATATGTCTATGACCCTGTGACTAAAGGAGGAAAGCAGTACTGTAATAATTCTAAGTAGTTTGTAGTGGGATCTTGGGTCTATTTGCGTAATGAGAAAACTCATATAGTGGATTTCAGTGCTACTTCTGAGTTATGAGAAGGGGTGAGAAGCACTTTAGGTCTCTCATCCATCAGTGTGGACCTCCAGTCGCAGCCTAATGGGGAGATGAGAAGACCCACTGCCTTCATCACTGCCTTAGAATTCTAGCCAGAGAGATGGGGCCAAGTGGAAGAAATATTTGTGCCTCCCCCCAAGTTTTCTTAAGGCTCCTTAATCTTAGGCTTGGTATTACATTAGGTATACCAGATTTGCCCTATAAATAAATGTGCTTGATTTAACCATGTCCTGAGTAAAAACCAACAATAGTAAGAGGAATGTACTCTTTTAATTTAACTACTGTGATAGCAACACATTTTGTGGGGGATGTGATATTATTCCTGCATATCAAAAAATAAGAAATAAAATAAAATGGTGCTGGTGATGGTGTTTCCCCCTGTATGACCTTGAGCAGGTCTCTGAAACTTTTGGTCTCAATTTCCTCATGTGTATTCTAAAGCTTTTGAACTTCCTGATCTCTGAAGCACCCTGTGATCTGAGCACGCTGTGTTCCTGTGCTTTAAGAGCACAGAAAACTTTAAGAGACCTTGGGGATTTGAGGTGAGAGGCATGGGGGTGTGACTTGGTACAAGGAATAAGACTGAATACCAAAAGGGAAATATATTGTCCACTCACGACCTGGGTTGTGGCTGTTTTTGCTGGTCAGTAAGGGAGGAAAGTTTTACAGGGTAGGAATTTTCTTTATGCAAACCACAATATGGATGTTTTAAAAATGAAATCATGTTTGGAAGATTTATATTCTGGTGAAGAGAGAAGATCAGATAAGTACATATGTGTGACTCCAAATGAAATGCAAAAGGAAAAAATTATTAAAGGTCATGTCACCTTCCCCATATATAACAAGAAGGGCAGTACGGGAGGGGAATCCAACTGTATTTTAGGAGAAAACAAATGAGAAGGAACATTCCTAGTCTCAGAGTATATAAATACGTGTAGAAGGGCTTTTTTTTTTGTACACTTGACAGTACTACAGGGGCCTGAGTTGAGTTCATTCTTGATTATAGGTAATTTACATATGTGTGAGCCTCTCTGGGGACTTGTGAAACTTGCCTGCTAGGGGCTTCTTTGTAATATGAAGTTAGGATTCTTGTTGAAAAGAACCCATCCTAAGGGAAGAAGAAGTCAGCCTGCTGAGCTGACCCAACTACAGCCCAGTCATCAAGAGAGAGGGGCTCTTTTATGGTTATTGTGGTACCCATTACGGAGATATGTTCCTGAATGCAGAATAAAATGAAAAGAGCTGTTTTCACTCGTCTGTTTCTGATAAATATGGTCAATGTAGCACTGAGTGGGCTGCATCAGATGAGATATTATGCTAAAGAGAAGAGGACACATTCACTCTAAATTAGCTTCCAATAGAGTGACTCCTGTCCAACTGTGGCTTCAGTGGGTGAGGTGGCAGGTGGTGAATAAGCTGCAGCATTGAGGAGGTGACAAGAAATGCAGATGTGGCTTGTGGGAGTGGGGAGTCCAGAAGAGGCAGTAATGGAGGTGACTGACTGACAGGCTCAGAGGGAGTTGACGGACCTTAAAACACTGGATGCATAGAATGCCTCAATTATAAGGATCTGCAAAGTTATCCAGCCGCAAAAAGTAACAGAACTTATGAACAGAAATAACAAAGGTTTAAAAAATGGAAAATTTATGAACAAATGCTACAAGAAGTTATAACTAGAGCTAAGACTATTAGAGAAGAACGAGATTATTGAGCAATAATGAGAGTATTAAATGCTGTGACTTTATCGTGTGACAATAGAAAAGAAGGGAGAAGCATGGTAGGATTAAGAATGAAAACAGAAAGTTAATCATAGACCCCAATGCAAAGGTTATAGTTTCTATAAAATATGCTGTAAGAAAGAGAATTGCACTGAAATAGAAGGCAGCAGTTGACAAGAAATTCCTAAGCACTAGGCACTGTTTTAGAAGCTTAAATATATTGTTACCTTTTCTCATCAAACTATTTGCCAGAAGCACAGCTACTAAATGTCAAACCTGGCTTTGAACCTAAGATGTTCTGATTCTAAAGCCAATATTTTTCTCTCCTGCTCTTGGAGAAAGAATGTGACTTATGCTGAAGTTTCAGTCAAAGGCTACAGATAAGAAGCAGGCATCTTAGTTCAAGGAACACTCATGTTGTGGAAGAGGGGAAGTGATTCTGGCATTAATGCTCTTGTTTCTGAGTTCAGAGAGACTTTTGAGTTTTGTCTGAATAATTTTTTGGCTGCCGTTTTCATGGGAGAAAGGTGAAACAACCAACAACATGAAGTCAGGAGTTTTAACCAAATATATGTTTCAAAGGAAAAAGGGAGTGGACTAGAAACTAGAAGGCGATAGCATCCAACCTGGATCCTGAATTCTCTGGAGTCTGGTTTTAGAGACACCCAGAGGGAGTGGAGCAGAGCACCGGAACCCCTAGGGAGGGGTGTGCAGAGAAGGGCTGTGTGAGTGAAGGAGGTACATGTGGCTGCTCTGTGACTGCCTTCAACAGAAGTATGTAAGAAACAGTTTTCATGGAGAAATTATGTGCCCGATTACCTTCTGAAAAAATAAAGATGAATTCATGCACCAGGCCTCTAGTTTGATTATAAAATTCATATAAAAATACAAAGAGCAAAGAAGAGAAGAGTTAAGGAATATTAAAGAAAAAGAAAAATGTTTTAAACTTACTCCACAAAATAATTAAGGCATTGTGATATTGGTGCTAGTGTAGACTAGTAAACCAATGGAATAGAATAGAGAGGTCAGAAATAGACCACATGGGATTCATGACAAAGCTGGCACTGAAGAAAAGTTGGGGAAAGGGCAGTTCTTTATTGATTCATGTTGGGTCAATTGGATACCCATAGACAAAAAAGATCCCTGCATCACACCTTATAAAAATCAATTCCAGATTGATTGCTGCTGGTCTACAAATAAAAGGTAAAACAGCAAAGATTCAAGAAAATAACATAGGATATATAATCATGACCTAGAGTAGGCAAAACATTTCTAAAACAAAAGCACTAACTATAAAGATTAGCAACTTGGACTACATTAAATTAAGAATCTCTATTCATCAAAAGATACCAATAAAAAATGAAAAGGCAAGTTCAGATTTGCTACACATTTGACAAAGGTTGTTACACATATAACCGACAAAGGGTTAGCTATTTGTTATACCTATAATTCACAAAGAATATATGAAGATTCTCATGAATCAATAAATAAAATAGAACAACTGAGTAGAAAAATGGGCAAGATATTGAACAGGGACTTCACAAAGAAGATATCCAACTGATTAAACATATGAAAAGATGTTTAACTCCTTTAGTAAACTGGGAAATGCAAATTAAAACCATACTGAGATCTCTAGCACCTACCAGGATGGCAAACAAATGGACATAAGGCTGAGAATGCCTAGCGTTGGTGAGGATGCAGAGCAAGGGGAACTCTCATTGCTGTTGGTGCAACTTTTTGGAAATTCAAAGTATCTGTTAAAATTAAAGACACCTCCCTATGACCTAGCAATTCCCCTGCTAGATATAGACCCAGTGGAGATATATACACCAAAGGACGAGTTAAGGTTTTCCATAGTGGCATTATTCATAATAGCAAAAACTTGGAAACAACCCAGTTGCCCAGAATGGATAAGTTAATGGCAGTATGTATATTCACGTGGTGGACGAGCATACAGCATTAAACATGAATAACTACTCCTACAGGTATCCACGTGGATAAATCTCAAAAACATAATGTAAATGAGAGAAGCCATTCTCTGAAGAATATATACAAGGATCCACATAAAGTTCAAAAGCAGGCACTACTCATGTATAGTATGAGAATTCAGAGCAGACTTCTCTGTGGAGAAGTGCAGCGTGGTAATTGGGAAGAGATAGGCTTCCAGGGTGCTGGAAAATTCCTTTCCTGAGCTAGTGGGTAGAGACCCAGGAGAAATAACACAATTCATTGATATTTATGCTTGTGATTTTTTTGCACAATTATAGTGCTATACTAGTTATATTATGGTAAAAACTTTATTTAATTTTTTAAGGGATCCTAACAACATCCCCCATGCTTAGGGAAGGGGAAAGGAAAAAATTAAAATGACACTTGTCATTCTGTGAGTACTCTGAAATTCCCTACCAGAAAAAGTTTAAATGAAGGTAAATATAAAGCAGGAAAAGGCTGGTTAAAATGTAGGCTGAACGTAGTTGTTTAGATAGTTTCATCTGATAACAATGTGAGAAAAAGAGTGGATGCTTAAAATACATAAAGAAGGGCCACATAAAACTATAGCAACTGTCAACAAAAATGTCAGAAAGGAAGGAATATATAATATTAGAAACATAAAGTAGAAGTGAGGGTAATAAGAGTATTTGGTGCTCTTTCTGGGGTAGAGGGCTTAGGAAGATCAATTTACTGTCAGTTCTTTGTTCTTTTTTATAATAAAAGGAGTTTAATTACCTTTATTTTCATAACTGATTTTTTTTCCTTAGAGCTATCCTTTGTTCCTTTGCTTTGGTTGGGTTGAAGCCTGTCCAGCAGAGTAGGTGGTTTTATGTTCAGACATCTTTTTGGCTTTTGATCACAGTGATTATCATTTATGACTGTTAACCCAGTTTATGCCCTTGAACATTCCTATTCCCCCGAGAGCCCTGACCCTTGTAAACAGTTGGACCTGTCTTCTCTGGGACTTCTCTTCCCAGGGGTATAGGTCCTCCATTTTGGGGCCTATTGGCCACTGCTGGCCAGCTTGCAGTGTTAGGAACCCTCAAATAGTATAGAGAACTCATCTCAATAGGAATAGTGCCGTTAGGGGCTCTCTCAGAGTAGTAGTTTTTATTCTACTTTTAAAAACTGGTGGGAAGAGAATGATCCACTGAAGTGAAAGGAGTTTAAAAACCAGGGGAAAAAGCACTCAGTGGAAAAAATGGAATCAGGGGCAGGAAGCCGTGGAGGTTGCAGTCTGTAGACCTAGTGCTGGAGAGCAGGAGTGTAGAGCCAGAGATATTTCAAGGAGGCTGACAGCCTCTACAATAAGAATGGTATTAACATAAGGCTTAAGACATCAAAAGGAAATTTTAGGAACATGGAAAAAATGAAAGACCGGGGTAAAGCAGAAATGTTGTATGGGATGCTCTATTATAACAATATTTTTTTCAAACAACCACAGTCATGAGTCAGGAAAGAATATTCCCCGGCAAAGGTATAGGGGGATCAGACATAGTCACGCCCTATCTCTAAATGTGCCAGAGCAAGTGATATGGGAGGAAAAAAGATAAGTATCACTTGATCTCACTCATATGTGGAATCTAATGAACCAAATAAACTGATGATCAAAAATAGACTCAGAGTCATAGAAGCATGAACAGACTGTTGAACCTCAGAGGGAAGGCAGGGGAGGGTGGGTGGGAAGAGATCAACCAAAGCACTTGTATGCATATATGCATAACAATGGGGTGGGAAGGGCCTGGGGGAGGGGCAGGCTGGAAGAGGTTTATGGGGAAAAAGGAGGACCTATGGAAAGGAGGACTTTCAACAATAAAGATGAAAAAAAAGGAGGTAATTTTAATTACAACTTATTTCTTTAAAGGTAGAATAAGGAAAAATATGATTTCTGGGTAGCAAAAATAGTGAAAAAATTAAAACTGATAGAGAAAACACAATAATAAAGAGAAATGCTTTATATTTCTATAACACATAGAGCCCATATCACATTTTTGCTTTTCATACTTTTTGGTGTTTTAGGCACACAATCCCTCACCCCATGAAGGTTGGCTTTATAACTGTTCCTATGTCCAAAGTTAAGTGTTGGTGACGTAAGTTAGCATGTTGGTTAGAAGTCTGAACTGCCCGAGATTGAGTAATAATTCTGCTGATGTCCTAGCCTTGTTACTTTGGGAAACATAACTAATCTCTCTGTGCCTCAGTCTCTTTAACTGTGAAAGGCAGATAATAATATAACTTCCCTCAGGGTTTTGTGAGGATGAAGTGTGATTTTATTTAATTATTAAGAGCTCAATCGATGTTAGCTATTCCTGTCCAAAGCTACATTGCTCATTAATGGCACAGCTTGGACTCAGGTCCAGTTTTTCGGCCTCCAAATCCAATGCCCTTTCCTGGATGCTTTTTTACCTCTGCTCCCAGATGAGTTAGAATCTGGGCCTCTAGCCAAGTTGAGGTCTTGATAGGCAGGGCCAAAACGCGAGAGGGCAGTCTCTGAGGGATTGGTGCAAAGATGAAGTGTGATCCAACTTCCAAGTCAGTTGATAGAGGCTAGCAAGAAACAGTCCAAAATCAAAAGGCCCAGAGGGGCAGACAGAGCAAGAATCAGCTCCAAAATGTATGCTTTCTAATGGAGAATAGGTAGACTGGTGGGTATTTTGAGATGGGAGACTAGTAGAAATCTCTAAGGCAGTGGTGTAGATCTTTTATTATTGTTACGTTTTGGCAGTGGGGATCCATTTGTAAATGTTTATAGAATAATGATGTACTTGGCTTCTACTTCTGGCAGCTGGGACTACTTAACACCTACCTGTAGGTCCAACTTCGTCTCCACTGACTGTGCCAACTTTGGCTCTTGCCAAAGCAGTTCTTGAGTCCACTACCTAGTCAACTAGCATCTAGTTATTCTTTTAGGTGGATACAATCGGATGCTGTGCTTTGCCCTTCAGTACATTCATTACCTGAGGTCCATCAACTTCCTTTAAAGTGGCCAGATGGATGCTACACCTGGATGCTGGTGAATGCTAGGCCCCACTGCTCAAAGTTGCCCCTCTTTGAAGTGGGACTCTGCCCCTTTTCTGTCCCTGAGCACTGCCTGTTTGTCTGCTGTCCAACCCACTCTAGTACTGAGCTTGCTACCTGTCGGTTACTCATTTGAACTGTGTGGTTACTCTGTCCTATTCCTTTTGGGCTCTCCTGGTCTGACTTTCTTGATGAGA
Organism: Myotis brandtii; assembly: GCF_000412655.1. Lineage (NCBI taxonomy): Eukaryota > Metazoa > Chordata > Mammalia > Chiroptera > Vespertilionidae > Myotis > Myotis brandtii. The sequence continues at coordinate 7,947,647 of NW_005369942.1, forward strand.
CCTGTCCTAAGTTACTCATTTGAACTGTGTGGTTACTCTGGCCTATTCCTTTTGGTCTATTTGCTCTCCTGGTCTGACTTTCTTGATGAGACCTGTCCTACTGCAGGTTAAACATGTCTTTATTTATTGCATACATGCTATCTAACACTAAACATTTCTATGTATCAGCCCTGTACTTCATACCCATTTTCTTATTTAATCTTCTGATTATGTAAAAAATCATTGGTCATTAGTGACTACATGGTAATGTTCAAATAATGGCTTATGTTTCTCATGTGGCCTTGTTGGACTTATTAAAGGGAGACCCTTAAAACAAAAAAAACTAGAACAAATAATATGGTTTCTTTTGTTCAGGACCAAAAATCATTGTTCTTAACATTTTATTTTTTATTTTATTTATTTTATTTATTTTATTTTATTTTATTTTATTTTATTTTATTTTATTCATAAGCCACTTTGCAGATCTAATAAAATCTACATGCACTCTCCATGGAAAAATTCATAAAATCCATATCCTCACACAATTTATCCTACAGTTTTATGTGCTGCCCCGAAGCCTATTCACAGACCCCAAACTAAGAATCTTTGATTGGGAAGAATTCTTTTTGACTTAGGGAGAATTTCGGGTTAGGATTAAATCCTAGCAAACATCTCTTGCCAAATGCCCTCGGATAGCTGTGGTATTGGTGACTTGATTATGCACTTACTTGTAAATAGAATGGCTGCTGCTGTTTGAGAATCTGCGGTTTCTCATAACAATAGATAAGTTTAAGTGTCACGCTCTTTTTATTTCTGTTCTTGTTCACATTCTTCTATAGATAATTTTCCCAAATTCTGTTGGGGGATCCTGGATGGGTAAAAGATCTTTTAAAATCCACTGTGGTGTTTTCTTTTTCTTTTCATTGAAATATATTGCTTTCATAAGCCACATAATTACTGTAGGCTGTGGCATAGAGACATTTTCATAGTTCAGGCAGATTTTGGGCTCTAATTCTAGTGTGGTTATCAAACCATGGTAGGGCCTAAAACATAATACAGATTTAGGTAATCAGCTAGCCATCCCGGCCATTTTTACTTTGAATGAATGCTGTGGGCATCTCTTCATACTTATACTGTGGACTACTCCTTGATTATTTATTGTCATATTATTCTTATGTAACCAAATTCTTTCTATCCATTTTGCTTTTCCATTTTACATAAGACAATGAAGGCACAGATCCTACGGCACCCGCGTAAAGACAGGAGCTACTTTGTGTTCTTTTCCAGCCTTAGGTCCATTGATTCTTTCCAGTCATCTTTGGCTTTATCCTTTGTAGCCACACGAGACTGACATACAAATAAAGTTTATTCACACCCGAAAAGCTGACTTCAAAACACATCTGTATTGTTCTAGGCTAGAAAAGAAAGCCTTCTTTTTCCAGAATGACACCAATACAGGGGTGGGCAAAAGTAGGTTTACAGTTGTGAGTACAGGAAACGTGTTATTCTTTCATGTGAACAAATGTGAACCTTATTTTGCCCACCCATATTTTACCTCCCATTTATGGATTTATCTTGATAAATGATAAAGCTGAGATTCAGTTGTTAGGTGGGAGACACATTTGGGTCCCTTAAAAAGAAAACTACCGTATTATAAGCAATTGTGTATGCCAGCTTAGAATTAAGCTGCCACGTGGGCAGGGAGATAGAGATAGAGATAGATTGAGTGGCCCTTTGCTCAGTACCTGCAAAGGTTATGATAAGATGGTGAGGGCTGGGTTTGAGAATGAGAAATGCAAAGTGCAGCAGTTAATACTAACAGGGATTTGTCTCTCTGTCTGAAAACTCCTATATAAAATAGAAAACAACGAGTAGTACATTTGTCTCCTCTCCCCCCCAACCCTGTAATATTTTAAGCAATAATAAACAAATAAATAAATAAATACATACATACATACATACATACATACATAAATAAATAAATAAATATAGAAAACAAGAAAAGCCCCAGAAATTTAAAAGTAGAAATGGAATACATTTACTCTCTGGAGAGCGAGGGAAGAATAACTGCTTGAGCCATCGCCTGGGTAGGTGCTGTGTGAACATTGCCACCTGTCCCTGCCAGTGACGCGGAATCTGACGTCAGTGCTGGCTCTTGTTCTCCGGCTCCCAGACCCCTGTTGAGAAGATACTGCCAAAGAGCTGAGTCAGATCATTGGAAAAGGGCGTATGCGTACGTATATATTGTAGGCAACTCAGTAATGACACACTAGGAAGAGAGTGCAAAAATAAATAAAAATAATGCCATGAAGAGGAGGCTATGTTGACATTCTGACATTCTGACTCAGATACATCAGCTCTTGATTGGGGACATCAAGCATACTTTCCAGGATGGCCCAACCCAAGATGTATTACCAAATCTGCAGACATGAAAGGTCACTGTGGTCACCCAGTAGGACAAACACAGACCCTCTGCACATGCAGTTCTAATTAGTTGGGGTTCAGGTCAGGGCACCAACCATTTGCACTTAATGGGATAGTTTTATGGATTCCTTGACAATTCAGTGATTCTACAGAGGATGTAGATGGAGAAACACCTCACAGAATTAGAGGGAGAGACCTGATCTCTGTTTGAATGAAACGTATAGCCTGTTCTTCCAGAAATGCCTTACTAGTGGAGTTTGCGCAGTTGGAGGGCATTGACTGTATCTTTCATAGTAATTATATAATTGCTATGCTGAAGGGTGATTTACTACATATGGTTTTCAAAGTTGGCACTGATCCAATTTGGTACAGTCTTCTCCCAACCTGACTGCACCTCAGAAAACAGACAGACGCCTTCCAATGAGAAGTCTCTTCTCCAGTAAGTAGCTATTTTCAGGTGTATCAGAACAGGCCATGTGCATTCACATCTATAGCAAATATTTTTTGAATTGATTTATTGCCTTTCTGAACAATTTGAACACTGCTTTAGGGCAGATAACTGGGATTTGAACCTGGACCTGACTCTGGCAGACAAAATAAATAAAATCTACGAGTCAGACAGATTTGAGTTGGAGACCTTGTCCTCTCACCAGCTATTGGTATGTTTTGGTCAAGTTATTTAAATACTTCTGAAGCTGTTCTTTTTCCTTCAGATTTATTTGTGATAATAGCTCAAAAGCTTGCAGCTGAAATAAAGTGAGATCAGATACAGTACCTGGCATACAAGAGGCTCTCAGGAATTAGTAGCTAATACTGCTACTTACAGAGGATCCTGGAAATATACTTGGTAATTCTGAAGGTCTTTATTTTTTGCCTCCCTGTTCTTACCATATAATGAAACATTTAAAACCAAAGACTAATGTTTTCTGTTATGTAAAACCTTAAGAGATTTTAGTGATACTGAATGGTTAGTACATATAAAACAATGAAAACCAGGCATTATAAAGACAGGAAAAAAGAAGAGAAAGAACAAAGGGTAGGATATTAAGAAAAGTGTGTCATCTTATTTCCAAACTTTTGATTGAATAAAACTTAAGCTTTTGGAAAAAAAAATTAAATAATGAAAATAAAGATTTGAGAGACATTGAATATCATATTTGTGAATAAAGTGTTTAGGATCAGCTGTGTGCCACAGACTCCTCTGTAAGGCCACTGATGTTGATGGTTTATGTTGCTTATTCAGACTTGTTTTCAGTCTGAAACTCTGCAGGGGACATTAACATATCCTCTGATACAAGCCCTGGCATTTGGCAATCTCTAAATAGATGAGTCCTGGTGAAGTTGAATCAGCTTTGTTATTTTAGGTAGTGGGGATTCTTAGCTGACTTACTGTTTTGTTTTTATGTAATCTACTATGTATTGGAGTCAAACTGTCCTGTGTTTAGTTACTAATTCTGTCATGTGACAGTAGTGAGACTTTGAATCAGTCACTTAACCTCCACTAACCTGACTTGCTCCCCCTCCCCCCAAATTATAAACTGAAAATAACAATACTTATTTCCCCCTATTGCTGAGAAGATTAAATAAAATTAAAGTGGATGTGAGGAGGAGACAGTAGAGAAGTACATAGATCATTAAAGATTCATGACATAAAGGGTTAGAACTTACTCCTCTAGAATATAATCAAACTATAGAGTACCACATTACACCTGTTGTTGCTTGTTAATATAAATGTGGATTTTTATCAATGTACACAATTTATAAGTTATTTTAGAAATTGTGTTACTACAACTTTTCACATGTAAAAGCCAAGTAAGAATATTAACTTCTTGAAAGTTGTTAGGACAACTGTGCAGAGTGAAGGAGGTTGTATGTCCTAATAAGATTTAAGAAGTCAGGAGACTATTGCTGTCTTCTGCTTTTCTGAGCTATTTCATTTTTCTGCTTAAATTGGGTTAAACTAAAAAAAAAATCTGATTCACCACAGATGACAGGCTGAACCAAAAATGATGCACTTTTGCTCTCTCATTGATGCATCATTTTAATTCACAGCCTTTACTTCCTCTGGAATCCAAAAACTACAAATTGAGGATTAATATACTTTAAATGCTAGAAGACAATTTCATGCACATGTTTTTTCTTTCCTACATGCAGTTAGGACTTTGCAGTCCTTATTCCCAGCACTTGTTTTCGACATTTCTGTGGGTTTTGCCGCACTCTAGCCGACCTGTGGACCGAGAAGAATTAGAAATAGTGACTGTGGTGGAAGAACCAACAGGAGAACACTCAAGTCAGGGGATTTGTGAAATGTCCTTTATCTGAATGTAGGCCTTGGGCTGGCACATAACAGGCATTGTCTGAAGTTGATGTGAATGCATATTTTTTTTATTTTTTTGGTGTGTCATGCTCTGTTAAGCGGGATATTATAAAGGAAGTAAAAATATAATAAAATTTTCTGTTTGTTTAGGGACTGTGCAGAAGGACTGTGTATGTGTATTTCAACCACCCTGTGGCAGGCCTTTAATGTGAGTGGGCAGAGCTGGGGTTCAGGATTGCCAATGATAACTGGGTATCTCCTTAAACACTGCAAGAATGACAGCTGGCGGGTCTCAGTTTCTTTTTAACGATTGGCAACCATTCTTCAGGAAGCAAAAATTATGCTGAAGAAAGAATTATTTTGATGTTTTAATATCATTTTGGTCTCCAATGTTTTGTGCAATCTGATAACAGTTTTGATCCATTTGATTTAGCACTTGATTCCAAATAATCCAAACAGATTTTGGAGTAAGTTGAACTCAGGTGAAATCAAGATAAATTTATTGAAGTCTCTCAGAGGGCTGGGTGATTTTTTTTTTTTTTTGAGATCAGGTAGAGAAATGGTCTTATTTTACAGAAGAGAAAACCAAAAATCAAAAAGAATAAGATAATTTTTCAAGAATACTGAGCTAGTGAATGATAAAAATTCACATTTTAATGAAAAAATACACTATGAATACAGTTCAATGCATTGAAATATTGTGGAAAGAATGAATACCATACTTATTAGGTCTATGCTCTCTTGAAAATCATATATACTTTTAATTACTTTCCATCCCCTTTACCTCCTTTATTCTTTTTTTTTTTTTTTTTTTTTTTTTTTGTCCTGGAGTGACAGAAGCACAAGGCCGAGGGCTAGGGCAGAAGCCAGTTTATTCTGGGTCTGCCGTACAAGCCAGCCGGGGTGCTGGGGTTGGGAGAGGGACAGCCTAGGCCTCCACAGCCCAGCCGTTGATGATGCGGATATGGTGGATGATGTCCTGGATGGCTTGCGACGTAGTGCCCTGGCCCCCAATGTCTGGGGTGTGCATGTTTTCATTGTCCATGGATGCCAGGACAGCCTTGCGGATGGTGGTGGCGTAGGAGTGGAGCTTTAGGTGGTCGAGCATCATGCAACTTGCCAGCAGCGTAGCCGTGGGGTTGGCAATATTCTTATTGGCAATACTCTTGCCCGTGTTCCTTGTAGCCGTCTCAAACACAGCGTACACGTGGCCATAGTTGGCTCCAGCCACAAGGCCAGGGCCCCCGACCAGCCCGGCGCAGACGTTGTTGACAATGTTCCCGTAGAGATTGGGCATCACCATGACATCGAACTGCTGGGGCCGGGTCACCAGCTGCATGGTGGTATTGTCCACAATCATATTCTCAAAGGTGATCTGGGGGTAGCGGGCTGCCACCTCCTTGCAGCACTGGAGGAAGAGACCATCGCCCAGTTTCATAATGTTGGCCTTGTGCACGGCTGTCACTTTCTTGCGCCCAGTCTCATGGGCCAGTTTGAAGGCATATTCAGCAATGCGCAGGGACTTGGTCTTGGTGATGATCTTCAGGCTCTCCACCACTCCTGCCACACTCTCGTGCTCCAGGCTGCTGTACTCGCCTTCTGTGTTTTCCCGGACAATGAGGATATCTATGTCCCTGTGCCGGGTCACCACTCCTGGGAGGCTCTTACAGCGGATGACGTTGGCATAGAGGTCTAGGCTGGTGCGAAGGATGTTGTTGCGGGATTTGTAGGATGGTGGCAGGTTATGGTTTGTTTCAATATTGCCCTTCAGGGCCACACGGTTTCGGCGGATGGCCATGATGGCGTTGCGGATGTCCTCCTCGTCAGCATTGGAGCTCACGTGCACTTCTTCAAAGTCCACCGGCACACACGCGTGCCTGAACACAGACTTGACGTGTAACATGAGCTCTGGCCCAATGCCATCCCCTGGGATCATGGTCACCGTGTGCCGCCCGCCGTACTTAGCAGATGGAGGAATTGTTTGTTGTGAGATGCTCCTCTGGGGGGTCTCGTTGGCACCCAGAACCTCCCAAGGACGGCAGAGGAGGGCCGGCCTGAGCACTGCCTTCGCTGGGCCGCCAACAGCCATGGCCACCTTCAGCGCCATGATGGAAAGTGAGAGCAACAGCAGGTCCCCACCGGCAGACACCGCTCTCAAGAGAGTTCCCCACCCGCAGACAACGCTCTCACGAGAGTTCGGAGGGTTGCAAATCCGCGGAGTGGGCGTGTCCTGATAGCGCGCATGGGCGTGACTTGCCGGTTCCCACGCCCTTTTCGGGTGCCGAGATGAGAGCGCAGCCGCCGCCATCTTTGGGGGGCACCCAGCTGTCCTTTATTGTTCTTGACACAAAAAGAAATGTTTTGTGGAAGTAATCGTCTCCCCTCTGTAATGGTGTGTGCTGTCCTGCAATAGAGGAAAAAGCTGATAAAGGAATGACAGTGTGTTCAATAAGATTATCATTAATGATTACTGCTGAATTATAGGCTGAGTCTGCCCCCTCTTCATCCCAACTCCCACATTCCTGCTCCAGGAAATCAGAAGGCCCCAAATGGCCACTGAATTGCTGCCTCCCCTCTCATCCACTGTCTGACTTCTCACTCCAGAGCCTAGCACACAGCTCAGCTAACAGACTTGTAACCCAGCAGGAAATGGTTACTTAGTTCTATAGAACTATCAGGTGACTCCACCTTAGGAACTGTGGTGGCCACAGAAAATTATTACTTCCTTTCCTTTGTGGCCCTAGTGAGAACTCAGGAGGGGAATCTAAAAAATGAATGCCAGATGGCCTTAGCAAAGATGTACCTGGGGACAATGCCTGCCTAGAAACTCCAGAAGGAATGCCTTTGAAGTTGTCACCTACAAGCTGGACCTTGTATAGCTCAGGGCTCTGCTCCATGGTGGCGAAAAACCTGCTCCTCCATAGTTGTCGCCAGACTGATCGTTGTATTGAAAATGAGCTGACTCCGTGGAGGCAGAGTGGCACTCAGAAACATGCGTGTTGCCATTGGTGGCTCAATTAGGTCTGGATACACGTCTTCACCCATCAGTGAACTGACCGATTCTTCAGGACAGGGAAGACATGCTGAGGCTGAGGGTCCCAACTGTGTAAGCCAGGGAAGAGTTTATATGAAAGGTCCCTGCATATAGAGGCTAGCACTGGCCCTGAAGGACAGGGCTCTTGGAGGCTGAAACGAACATAAAGTTTAGCCAAAAGCAAATTTGTTGGAATTAAATAGTGTTTTTTCACCACCTCAAGTGAAGTCTCCTTCCATCACCATTTATCCCCCTTTTTACCCTCTTCTGCCTCTCCCACCCCCCTTTCCCTCTGGTAATCACCATACTGTTGTCTGTGTCTATGAGTATTTTATTTTTGCTTAATCCCTTCATCTTTTTTACCTGGTCCTCCCCTCCCCCTGCTTCTGACAGTTGTCAGTCTGTTCTCTGAATTAAATGGTTTGATATGAATATATGATTGAACAAATGTATGTATGTATATATTCTGGAGTATTAGTAATTTATGGAGAGAGAGACAAAGTAATTAAGAGCATAGGCTCTGGTACCAGACTAGCTGGCTCTAAATCCCACCTCTGCCATGTATGATCTGAATTGTCAATGGGGCCTTAAGTCTATGGGTTTGAATCCCAGCTCTGCAATACTGTATACTAGATGTGTAATTTGGGTAAGTTACTGAGTTTCTCTGAACCTCAGTTTTCTCATTTGTACATGCAAAGCCCATCGTGGAAAGCACTTCAAATTGCTCCTGTACATAGCAAATGCTCATAACTCACATGATATACTTATTTTGGTACACTTTTGGGCCAGATACTAGTATATTATCAATAGGTGTAAACTGTTATTCTTATCATCATTGTTATTTTTGAGGTACCCAAGATTATATTTTGAAACTATTTGATTACTTTTAGTAATTTGTTTTTAGTCTATGGTTTTTGCTATGGCTTATTTACAGTAGTGAAAGGGTTGGAATAACTGAAGTGTCCACGTATTACCTATTAGTGTTGGGGTTCAATATTTCAGAGATGGTGTCATTTGGGTGCTGAGAATAGTAAGAGCCAACAATAATTGATTATTATTTTATAGCAAATACTGCTAGGTAAGTGTCTTTATCATTCTATTTAGCAAATGAGGTAACTAAAGCCCGTGTCGCCGGTTAAATGGCCACAACTACTAATAGAGCTAGAATTTGTATCCAGGAAGACTGGTTCCAGAGAGAATGTCTGTGTATGGCCATGGGACATATATCACTGAAAGATAAAAGTGCAAGTCACTGAAGATGAAAGACCAGTGAATGTGAAGATAGGGCTTGATGAATTGTGAAGTATGAAGATAGGGCTTGATGAATTGATGTCACCCAGACTGACAGTAGATCTACGGGAGGAGAGAAAGACCACAGGTGAGGGGTAAAGCTCTTGATGCCTATGTGGCATGAACCAAGAGGTTGGTTGAGTGAAATAACAAGGAAACATGGAAGGTGATATACAACCACTATCAAAATAACAGCAAGCTAATATGTATGGAATCCTCACTATGTGCCTGGCTTTGTATGGAACTTTTGAAAAGCACTATTTCAAGAAATATGCACAACAATCCTTTGAACAAGATACTATTATTATTTTCATTTAATGTATAAATTAACTCAAATTTTAGAAAAATTGAATAAATTACCCATATCTACTGTTTCAAGTAATCCAGAATGGCTCTGTGAAATGGTTTTAAGTCATCCATCCATCCATCCATCCATCCATCCATCCATCCATCCATTTATCCACCCACTCATCCATTTGTTTAACAAACTTGAGGATCTGCTAGGTATTAAACTCTAGGAATGGAAAAGTACTTTAAATTTCAGCCCCTGCCTTTGACTCTGATGGGAAAGGAAGATATAGTAAGGTTGTGATTTAATTATTTGTAAAACGAGAGTGCTGTGTTGCATAATCCTTAATATTTCTTTCAACTCCACCTCTGTTATTCTAGAAACAGTAAGAAGTAATCAGTAAAAAACAAGTTTTGTGCCACCAGCTTAGTGGTATAAAACTTGAACTGACTAACTATTGTTAGCATACAACCATCCATTTTCTCAGTGCTATGAAGACTAGTAAGCTTGGCAGCCAAGGAACCCAGTATGAGGCAGCTGGGCATGGTTTTGGGTGGGAGACTCAAATTCAATGTCGGTGAAGTGTTTACAGTTTGCATGTGCACTGCAGGTGTGTGACATCACTTCCCATGACTGATGCAAATGCTGGGAACAGTGGCAGGAGACTGATAGTCTGCCTTTAACCCTTCCCAAAGGAGCCATCTTGTGGGCAGATGTCGGCCACACCTTCTTGCACATCTCTCTAAATAACCTGGAGCTGAGCCAGTTCTTGCTGATCCGGCCTTGGCATTAGAATGCACAGCCACTGAGCTTCTTCAGGAAGTGGGAATAGGAAACCAAGTGCTTTTCTTTAATGCCCCAGGTGATGAAAATGATGGGAAAAATCAGCATTATTGTCTTGTTTAGGCTAGGATCAAAACTCATTATTGAGGTTGCATGATTTTGGAGGGCATGGGAGTGGAAAAGGGCTTTCTATGTAGGAGGAAGCCCTATTCAAAAACAGTTCCCCAAACTACTAGTGTAAACAAAATTGGAGAGAGAAATGTTAAAACTACGTAAGGGAACAAATGTTTTCATGTTTTTCGTTGCAAATAGTCCTCTAGTTTATCCAACACAGGCTTTCCATTGACATAAAGGAAACAAACAGAATGAAAAGTTATGGTAATGAAAAATCACCTCTATGCAGTATTAAAACAGATTGTGCTCTTAGTTTATGCATACTCTGCAGTGTTAAATTGGGCATTGGATACAGCATCTAAGCAATTTGGAATAACAACAGAAAAGTTGCTAGAAATTGGCTGAGACTCTTTCATATAGCCCATCTACACTAATAAAGAGAAACATGCAAATTGGTGTCACTCCGCTACACCCACCAGCCAATCAGAGCAACTATGCAAATTAACCCAACAAAGATGGCAGGTTAATCTGCATACACAGGCGCCGAGCAACACAGGTGTTCCGCACCACCCCAGCCGCTCTGGGCCTCTGGGCAGTGTGGGAAGGCAGAAAGGCAGCTCAGGCCGGAGCGAAGGCGGTGCTGGCAGCCAGGGGAAGGAAGGCCCATTCTTGCACGAATCTTCGTGCATCAGGCCTCTAGTATAAACATAAACTAAAATGTACATTTTATATAAATAAAAGTAACAGTACCTTATTTTAAAATAGCCTGTACTTTAGACTTTCCAGCAATTTGTGTAATTTTCCCTATAATTAGTTCACATTATAGCAGGTTTACCAGGCTGATACTTTTTATTCTACACATTTACAATGCCTGAGATAATGTTGCTGCTTTTACTCTTCTACACAGCTTCAGGACGGATGGTAAGATGGTTTTTTCTTGCAGGTGATCACTGGAGAACAGAGAGCCAGGTTCTGGGGACTTAATGTATTGTTTATCATTATTTCTGAAATCATAACGGCTACTATGAGAAATGGGAAGAAAATGGTGTTTGAAAATAGATCCCAGTGAAGAAAACAAACAGCCAAATCCCAGTCTGCTATTTTTCTTCCCACACCAGAATCGGTACTCTGTGTAGGTGTCTGTTTGGGTCACATTATCTATGAAGTGCCTTTGAAAAAGTCATCCACTCTCCTGCAGTTGCAAGTGCTGAGCATTTTGCTTGAATCTGTAGTTCTGTGATGTATTCTGGAATGCACAACTTTGGAAAACATTTAGACACAGCCTACCATTGTTTTTCAAGTCCTAGACAATTCTGGTTGAGCAGGTCTGATTAATATCAGTTTAGAAGTTTGAAGCCAAACCTTTTGCAAGGTGTCAACATTTGTAGGATGGGATATTACTTTGAAAGAAACTAAGCTTCCTTATGTTTCAAGTTTGAAGATGAAGTGAAATTGTGTCTGTTAATTTGAAGACTGTTAGAGACTGTAGAGTTAGGGAAGCAGAAACTAGGATATAAAATTAAAAAAATATATATGTGTGTGTGTTTTTAAATTGATTTTAGAGAGAAAGAGGAAGGGAGAGGGAGAGAGAGAAACAGTGATCGGTTGCCTTCTGCACAGCCCCTATTGGGGATTGAGCCCCAAACCTGGGCATGTGCCCTGACTGGGAATTGAACTGGTAACCTCTTGGTTCATGGGATGATGCTCACCAACTGAGCCACATTGGCCAGGGTACTATATAAAAATTTAAAAAAAAATTATTTCACAGTATTAAAATGGAATCTCACTACAATGTTAGAAAATTTAGATGGCAACTTCTTTTTACTAGTCAACTCATCCATTTCTCCTATTCACATGCTCCAAGCCATAAAATTAGTTTTGAAAAAATGCAAGAGAAAAATGAAAGGAAATCTCTCTTTTAATATCTTAGGAAGACATCCACTTCTAAGATGCTTTTCTGTGACTGGTTGTGGCTGTGAGAACGCGAGTTTGCCACACCAATGTAGGACATCCCTCTGTCTGGCTGAGAGCTGGCACTTCTGAATACACAACTGAAAGTAGAATGACTGATGAGTCTACCTTGGAAAACTCAGAAGCCCACTGGAGACCCTGTGGTTGACAAACTCAGGCACATAATCAAAACCAGGCTACCTTTTATTTAAATCAGAAAATTAAAAATGATAGGTACTGTCTCTGCTGTGGGCTTGGGGCTTCCCTTACTGGTAATGGCAATTCATAGTCATGCATCCAGGAGGGACAGAGCAAAGGTGATTGTGACTAGTTATGTTGCACATTTTCATGGTCTTTTAAATATTTTGGGAAATAGCCAATTTTAGGCAATGATATTAGAAACATCCCAAAATGTACAATTTGTTAATGATTTTTAAAAATTTTATTTCGAGATAATTTTATATTCACATGCAATTGTAAGAAATAATATAGAGGGATCTATCTATCCTTCACCCAGGTTTCCCCAATGGTTGCATCTTGTGACACTGATACCGAATTTTTGGGCTGGAACCCGGATTCTTTGCCGGAATTGAAGAATGAATCCATGGACAGAAAGTGGTATAGCAAAGGTGGAGATTTATTGAAGAACAAGTACAGACTCCCACATGGGGAGAGGGAAGAGTCCCACAAAATGGAGTCCCAAGTAGGGGGGGAGGGGGAAAAGGGTCCCATTGAGTTCTTTTTCCCCATGGCTTATAAAGGCTGCAGTTCCTGTGTCCTGATATCCCCTCTGATTGGTCAATTTTCCCCTTCGAGTTGGTTACTATAGTAACTCCTGGGCTCAAATGTTGAAACTCACATGGGACAAGTGAGGTTCTCCACCCTCCTTCCTCATTGTTCCCCTATTCCCTCTGGGCTTTCTTCTTTTCCATCTGAATGCAGGGCTTCCTTCTCTTTATTTTGTAAATATAGACCTTTCTTGGCTACTTCCAGTTTCCTTGTCTTATGGAAATGCAACTGTTGCTGCTCCCTTGTCTTATGGAGATGTAACTGCACCTGGCTTCCTTGTGTTATGGAAATGTACCTTCTCCCTGTGTTTTTTCCATGGACCCCAATTCTAAAAAAATCCCTAAGCCTGCCTATATTTCCCTAAAATTTCTGCTTCAACCCTATAGTACAATATCCTAACCAGGAAATTGACACTGATATAATCCATCAGCCTTATTTCAGTTAATCAGTTTTATATGGACTCATTTATATGTACATGTGTGTGCACCTGCATTTAGTGCTGTCCCATTTGACTACACGTGCAGATTCATGGGGTCACCATCACAGGCAAGACAGAGAAGAGTGCCATCACTGGGCCCCTTGTGCTAGCTATTTTATATTCACACGCAATTGTAAAAAATGAGAGCTCGATTTTTTTAAATCCTCACCTGAGGGTATGTTCATTGATATTAGAGAAAGAGGAAGAGAGAGAGAGAGAGAGAGAGAGAGAGAGAGAGAGAGAGAGAAAGAAACATTGATGTGAGAGAGATACCAACTGCTGCCTCCCATAGCCATCCTGACCTGGAACAAACACAAACCCAAGTATGTGTACTGGGAATTGAACCCATACCCTTTTGGTGTATGGGATGATGCTCTAACTGTCCAGCTCCAAGCTGTTAATTTTTAATCAGGGATATACTCAGAAGATTTGTTCCTAAATTGGAATAGCTTCTCTGAAGCTATGTTGGATCTAAAATAGTTTTGAAAGATATGACTAAGAAGACTGAAGACCTTAACCTTCATACTAATTCCAAGCACTAGACCTGAAATTTGAAATTCCAGAGCTGGCCTCCCTGGGGAGTTCTTTGGGAATACAAACAATGAATTACCATGCTGCCAGAGAAGGCAGAGAAAGGAGAGCTGAGTGGAGAGTGGAGAAAGATTTTAATGATATCTGGAGTAAAAATAAGGCAGGGCTTTAAGGATACAGGTTAGTAGGCCTTTAGTGTAGTTTTAACAAAGGAAGTTAAGAATTATAGCCTCAGATTATTTTGTGTAAAAAGGAAAAAAGCAATGTCAGCAAGAACCAAAAGAAAAAAAAAAAATCTTTGCTGGTCCAAGCTCTGTGAAAAGAGCTTTCTCCCCCTGGGAAAACAATAAAAAAATATTTGCCCCTGTATCAAATTTAGGACCACTTACCAAAATGGCAATTGGCAGAGGCTGCTGCTTAGCTGAGAGCTCAATTGTCCGACCCACTTGTGGCTCAGCATGAGCTTTCCTCAGAGACAATAGACATTTGTGTTCACACATTTGGAAAATGAACTTGCACAAACAAGTGCAATTTATACAGTTTCTTAAAACCATAAAACATTGACACTTTCAAACTAATGGGCTTTGGGCTACACTCAAAATAAGGCTTTGTGTTCCTTGCTGCTATCTAGGTAATGAAGACCATCTATAAAGTGACTTGTTAATAGGAGAAAATTGTGAGAAGTCAATCATAAAAGCTGCATGCTGGGCGTTTTCTCCTTGTTGTGTCCCCTTGGAATTAGAAACATTCATTTTGTTCAGAAGAGAATGTTAGTTTAGTTATAATTAAAGTTTGGATCTTTTCCACTAATAAGTGGAAAAGACTGTAGGACATACTGCTAATTAAACTCCTTTTAGACTTTCCATCTCGCTGATCAACTGCACTGGTGTGTATCTTGTCAGACCTGGAATTAACTGCTAGACTAGATAGTAAAAGTCTAGGAAAATGGATGAGCTTGGAATATATCAAGGAGGATGTTATTTCCTTATAAAGTGCTGGGAGACCAAAGCACAAGAACCCGAGACTCAAAGTCTTGAAGCTCTTCTTACGGTGTTAGCTCTACCTTGTTTCCTAAGCTGGTCTCATCCCTCGCTCACAGGTCCTGCAGTCTCCACCTGCAGGCTCACTCATCCCCATTGCCCTAGGCAGGAAGTTCATCCATGGTAGTAGTTGCATCCATGATAATAGAATAAATGTATACACTGTCACAGACTTAAGATCTGCGAAGCTCTGCGGATGTTGAGCTCCTGAGAATCTCCTCAGGCCTGGAACTGGTTCCCATGGACGAACCCTGGGTTCTGAGCTTCCCTGTTGCTGTCATGTGCCCTGCCCCGCCCTCACCCCAATCATTGGCCTTGTTATAGGTCTTCTGCCCTGGTCTCTACTTCTGAGACCATTGTTTAGACTTCCAACTTAGAGGTTTTAGGAGCCCTGTCTCCTTATTTTGCCCTTTGCTCTTCTCACCTGGATTCAGAGCCTTGCTCTGCATCCCATCGAGGGGCTAGCTTTCTTATTGGCACTTTACCCTTAAACCAAATATTTATAATGATACCGCTTTCTAGTTCTCTGTCTTGACCCTTGAACAACACAGGACACAGGTTTTGAACCGCACGGGTCAACTTACATGGAGATTTTTTTTTTTTAAATAAATACCTGTACTCTTTTTCAGTACATGGTTGGGAGTCTGTGGATACAGAAGGCTGACTGTATGCATTGGTCTATGCTATTTTCTCAAGGGGAATTGAGCATCTTTGAGTTTTGATATCCATGAGGGATCCTGGAACTCATTCCCCATAGATACCAAGGGACCACTAAGTTTGGGGGAGTCAAAAATTGTATTCAAATTTTGAAGTACATTGGGGAGGGTTGTAGTGAGGTTAGTGCCTGTAAAACACTCCCCCCCCCGCCCCGAGTTCAAGGGTTAACTGCATGTGTGTGTGTGTGTGTGTGTGTGTGTTTGTGTGCAGTAGAAAAAAATATCCATAGACTGAATAAAAATATCAAAAGCTAGCTAGCACTCTGAATTTCATATATGGATCTTAGAGAAGTCTGCAGAAGTCAATAATTCCTCAGTTTATTATCTTAATCCTCAAATGAAAAAATGGGGCCCTTAAGAGGTCAGAAGTGTGTCTTTCTTGATGGATTGTGTAGGTTTGTGACGCTGAGAGTAGGCCTTTGCTCAGAATGCTGGGATAAGTCTCTTGACCATTAAAGGAAGCAAAAGTCTATAAACTTCCTTTTCAGTACTAAAATATCCGTACTCATTTCACTTACTTGATCTCCCTTTCTCTCTTATATCTTTGGTTTTAGATTTTGACTTTTCCCTATACCTACTCTTTGCATTTCTGGACTGAATTTATGTGACCTCTCTTCTTTAGTTTCTCCAATCACTCCTGTTTACAGCAAAACTTTTCTCCTTACCCAAATTACTGTGGACTAAAAGTTGACCTCAGACAGGGCAGTGGCTTACTTGATAATATATAAAACCAATCCTTAATTATTTTAAAATGTGCATTGGTGTCCTGGCTGGTTTTGCCCAGTGGTTAAACAACAGCCCATGGACTGAAGGGTCTTGGGTTCAATTCCAGGTCATGGGCATGTACCTCTGTTGCAGGTTCCCCAACCCCGGTTTGGGTGCATGCAGGAGGCAACCCATCAATGTGTCTCTCTCATGTCAATGTTTCTCTCTCCCCCTCCTCCCTCCCTTCCACTCTCACTAGAAGTCAATGGAAAAAGTATCCTTTGGGTAAAGATTAAAATAATAATAATAATTAAAAATAAAAGTTTTAAAAAATGTGCATTGGTGGATGAGATTCAGACGGTGGCGAGTAGTGTGCATCAGTATTAGTCTGCTTGGCTGCCATAACAAAATACCACATAGTAGGTGGCTTAAACCACAGAAATTTCTTTTCTCATAGTTGTGAAGGTTGGAAGTTCAAGATAGAGTGCCAGCATGGTTGAGTTCTGGTGAGGGGTTTCTTTTTTTGGCTTTCAGAAAGCTACCTTCTTACTGTGTCTTCACGTGGGAGAGAGAGACACACACACAGAAAGATCTCTGGTGTCTCTTTATTTTTAAGGGTGCTAATCCCATCCCATTATGGGGACCCCACCCTCATGAAGTCATCAAATTGAATTATTTCCCTAAGGTCTCATCTTCATATAATATCACATTGGTAGTCAGTGCGTTAACACATTGGTAGTCAGTGCTTTAAAAATTTCAGGGGGACACAATTCAGTCCACAATGGCATTTCTGAAAGAGGAATATGGTGAAAGGCATGTAGTGTCCAACTCTTCAAGGAAGCCCAGTCCTCCAGCTGGGGCTTGTATAGTAATAAATGTAGGGGAAAAGGCAGGGGGCAGTATTTCTAAGGGTAGAATTTTACTGAACACTCACACCTTTTTGAAGAGTAATCTTTATCAGAATCCAAAGTGGACAGATTGGGGACCCAACCAGGGAAAACACTCTTCCTCTAGAGATGAAAACTATATTTTATTTTAGTAAATTGCTCCATGTTGGATTTAGGTTGAAAGTAGAAGAGCAATTCCATGCCTTGGTCTTGATTGCTATTGAACTAACAACGCAGTGAAGACAAGTGATATCTGAAAAGGTTTGTTTAATACTTTAAACCTGGATCAATCTACCAAGATGCAATTTTCATGTAATTTACCCTGTCAGGATATACTTAATGCCTTGGAATTACATCCTGGGCAGCCTTATTTAATGAGTTTACTTGTACTACCATTGTGTAAGGTTTATACATCACTAGATAGCAGGGAGAATTTGTGCTGCTGAAAAGGAGAACCAAGTTTGAGTTGGCATGCTAGCCTTGTGATAACTTTCTTTTATTATTATCATGAAAGTATCGACACAAAGTGATCTCAAGGCAATTGTAGACCAGAAAGCACATTGAGTGGATCCAAAGAGAGATGTTCCATTGAGTCTCAGAAGAATGGTCTTACATTCTGATTCAATTGTAGCATTTTTCTCTATGAATATTTTTTTATATGATGGTAGAGGCATTAGCCTACAAAGTACAATCAGGGGCTCTGACTTTCTGACAGACTCTTAGTCTCCATCACTGGGGAGGAAGTGGTTTAGAGCAGAAACCTCAGTGTCAGTTCAGGAATCAATCTGGCTCTGCCCTATATGAGCTATTGTGAACGTGGGCAAATTACATGAACTTATCTAATTAAGCTTCAGTGTCCTAACTTGGTGCTTGTGAGGATTGGTTTAAATAATGTAAAGAAAGAGCTGAGTGCAGAACTTGGCACAGTTTAAGCTCTACATATGATAGCTGTTATCATATCAGATTGATAATTCATCAACTCGACGACTGACCATCCATGCTTGGGAAGAATTTAAAAATCCCTATTTAAGTCCAGTTTTGTTCCACAAAATGCATTACTGCTTTCTGATCGCTAACTCTTCCTTTCCTCCTACTAAGGGTTATACGTGATTCTTGACTCTTTTTCAGAAGGCCAGGGAACAAAAGTAGATATGTACAACCTGCCCCCTCTTTTCCTGTAATGAAGATTCCTATAGAGTTAAAAAAGCACCTGAAGTAGAATTCAAATGAGAAGCAGCAGCATACATTCCCCTTTTTGGGGAACAATTCATTGACTATCATTAAGTGTGGCTTAATTGGCCTTGAGCATACAGAGCAGGACTTATTTTTGTGTACAATCCTAAACTGATTCAAGATGGAGTCAATTCACCAGTTCTTTTTTTTTTTTTTTAAACTCAGCCTATTTAATTCTCAAATTAAATAGGGGTATGTTATCTAAATAGGGTTGAGTTATTTTTCAAGTCAGGGACTGCAGACATGAATTGAGAAATATTTCTATGTATTGACATATCAAGCTGTTTATGTCTGATGGAATAGTATCCCACAGAGAAGGAATTAAAATCCAAGATTATGAAGGAAATGATCCCTATCTGGCTCCATGCAGAGAGCCTGTGCTTTTAATGGAACGTTGGAATAAAAGTAGTAAAGTAGGATTTTACACTGAGAGCACCAAGTAGCCAGGGCAGCCACTTCTAATAGTGGGTATTATGACTGAATCTGGCACAGTAGCCAGACCACAAGAGAGGCAAAAGTGTTCGACTGTGAAAAAGGAAGGATAGTTCTGTTTCACTCTATCCTTTTCCTATTACTTTCTCCCATCCAGATGTGCGGCCTCAGATCAAAATTCTACTTCTGTTAGACTGTATATGAATCTAATGAGACTCAATAGCTCCATTATGCATTATTTTCTCAACATCTGTTAGCCACAGTTCCTGAACTTAACTTTAAAGCTTTCTCCTTTGCTATTAAAGTCCTATCCATTTGCAATTTTTTCATAACCCAATAAAACCACCCCTTGCAGCCCGAGCTTAAGTTACTTTTTGCTTGCCTGAGGCTGACTATGCAGGCAAGCTGAGTGGTCAGCTGACGTGGTAACAGGCTATGCTAAACTCTAAATCCATAGTAATCGCCTCAAAACACTAGATGGCACAGGAGAGGCATGAATGGACTGAGGAGAGCCCCGCCTTCAAACTTGGCGGCTTTAAATAATTCTTAGGGTTAAAAAGAGCAACATTTTAGGATATTCTTATACATTATTTTCTATGAACTTTCCTATTGTTTTGAGCTTTATCTTTGGGACTGTTCGGAACTGAGTGATGTAAGGTGAAATTCTTTCTAGCTTGAAAGCAAACACTTAAAAAATTCTTGGTTGAGTTATACCTTTATTTTCCTTTATTTTATCACAGAAATCACACATATGCTTGCTATATGTATAATAATGCATACATACAATAACATGTTTATATGCATGTATGGTTTATACATCTGTATGTTGTCTTTATGGTGCATTAGACATGTGCTGTTCCAGGATGCTTGGGGAAAATGCACACCATGGTACGTGTAACTATGCCTGTGATTCTACTTATTGTTTTAATTATGTGACTGTATAGAGCTGAATTCTCAGAAATACTTTTCTAAGAGAAAACATGTAAACATAGAAGTTGGTGCTATGTAATTTCTATTTTTCTCTCAGCTTGTAGTGACTAATGTAGTCCAGGAAGTTTCTTATATAGTGTGTTTATTAAACATGAGGTTGTTATTATTTCCTTTAATGGAAAATGATAAGGAAAGTATATTAAGCAGATACTGAATATTGAGACTCAAAGTTAGTACTGAGTATAGTAGGGTATCATTAGCTTTAGTTATAAAAGTTCTACTTGCCCTAGCCGGTTTGGCTCAGTGGATAGAGCATTGGCCTTCGAACTGAAAGGTCCCAGGTTTGATTCCGGTCAAGGGCACATGCCCGGATTGTGGGCTCAAACCCAGTGTGGGGCTTGCAGGAGGCAGCCAATCAGTGATTCTCTCTCATCATTAATGTTTCTATCTCTCCCTCCTCTTCCTTCTCTGAAATCAATAAAAATATATTAAAAAAATAAAAGTTCTACTTATTTGTAGGGAATATTATACATTTAAAATCATAAGTAGATCAATGATTTACTATTTAGTAATTTCTCAAATTTAGTGGGGAAAACTAAAAATCATCCTTACAGTTGGCCATGCTAAACAACACATAGTTATCATTATACCTAATACTTGTGTAGAGAAAGCTATCTTAACTATTAAAACCTGAATAGATTCTCATTTTTAAAAAGTATATCTGGCCTTACCTAGTTTGGCTCAGTGGATAGAGCATTGGCCTGTGGACCAGAGGGTCCTGGGTTCAATTCCAGATAAGGGCATGTACCTAGTTTGGGTTTCCGGCTCCTCCCCAGCCTGGGCCCTGGTCAGGGCGCCCAATTGATGTGTTTCTCTCACATTGATATTTATCTCTGTCTTTCCCTCTCTCTTCCACTTTCTCTAAAAATCAATGGAAAAATATCTTTGGGTGAGGATTTTTTAAAAAAAAGTATATAAAAACTAGATCTGGAGTGTTTGAGTTTTTAAGGAAACTCTTTGGATAATTACTGATAGCGTAAAACCAAGAGAAGCTGTTTAACATATTGTTTCCCAAGCTTTTCCATAGACTAATTGAGTTCATTAAACAAAACATCTTCTCTTATCTGTAATATGGAGAAAATGACATTTACCTCAAAGGATTGTTTTGAAAACTAGAAATAATACATGTAAATGTATATAAATTTAAATAGCCTCAGGTTTCACAGATTAACAACTTTATTACTGAAGTAGATAATAGAGAAAGAAATAAAACTAACCAGAAACACAGAACCATAATATCAAAATAAAAAGTATGTAGGGAGTCTGACATCCCTACATTTCTGATGGCCATTTGTAAAGAATTTACTTGTAATTATTTAAAAACTAGTGTCCCGGTGCACGGATTCCTGCACATTGAAAGGAAATTAATTAGATGAAATATTTTAATATTGCAATTTTCTCTTTCTCTATAATAGAAGTGTCAACCAAATTCATGATCGACAATGACAGGTAGAAACACATGCGTGATTGGCGCCAGCAAGAGTTTTATATGTATCGTGCACATGCGAGTCAACTTAGCCTTTTATATATATAGAATAAACTTGTTTAATTAGACCTGCTTTCTAATGTAGCTAAACTTTTTCCAGCCCAGTGAAGCACCCCAACTTTTCTTTCAGGTAATTGTCAGCAACACAGCAATAAATATCAACATCAAGTAGATTATTATTGTAGATCACACAGGGAGAACAAAAGGTAAAATATTATTTAACAGCAGTGTTTGACTATATTCTGTGCAGTGAGAAAACCTGAAGTCATTTTCAAGGTCCACCATTTCTTACTTCTTTTCAGCAGGGTCAAGTTTCTAAGCTTTCTAAATCTCCGTTTTCCAGGCTAATGAAAAGAAAATAGGTTTCCACCGGGTCTCCTATCTACCTACCCCAGGACTTCTGTGAGGATCAAATGAGATGAAGCATGGGAAAATGCTTCACAGACATTTGGTTAAAGTGTGAAATGTTTGTACCTGGCTATAAAGCAAGTTGTGTTCCTGGGCTGAAGAAACTCCAAGGAGGCTAGTAGTCGCTAGGGTGAGAAAGCCAGGTGTTGCTATATGATGTCATTACCCAGCGCCTACAGCCACCGTTTCCAGGCTGGACTGGGCCGTGGGCTGCATTTTGCGCCATGGGGTCTCAGCAGCATCAGCTGCGATTTGGTAGGCTGTCACTCTGGGGTGGTGGCAGGGCCGGTGTCCCACTTGGGGGAAGCTGAGTGTTGCTTTGTGGTCGCCAGGTCTGTGGTGCTGTTTCTCTGTAAGTGGCCAGTACACATCAAAGCAGCTCCTGTGTTGAACGTCTGCCCCCTGGTGGTCAGTGTGCATCATAGTGACCAGTCAGACACTTAGCATATTAGCCTTTTATATATATAGATGTCCTATATTTTATTTTGAAAAATGTGATTTCACAGTGCATCATACAATCATACATAGCATAGTTATCTTTATACCTAAAAATAATAATTATTGGGTGGAGGTATCATCCTATATTGAAGAGAATAAGTTTCTGCTTTCAGAGACATGAGTTCAAATTCTGGTCCCACTACTTATTAACTAAGTAGTCTTGAATACTCAATTCTCAAGGTCTTATTTTCTTATTCTTAACATGGGTTTGACATCTTTTAACCAGACAAAGTTGCTATGGTTAAGCAGAATTTCTCAATGACAGTACCTTAGCACTTGACATTTGGGGACAAATACTTCTTTGTTATGTGTGTGTGTGGGTGTCCTATGCCTTCACTGCACAATGTTCAGCAACATTCCTGGCTTCTACCAACTAGATAGCAATAGTGTCTCCAGACACTGTCAACTGTCCTTGGAGGGCAAAATTGCCCCCCAGTTGAGAACTATTGGTATGTAATAATTCACTCTGTGTAAAACCGAATCAACATTCAAAAAATGATAACTATTATTGCTTTTTAGCTGAACAATCTCTCATAAGCTTTGACATTAAAGACTTCATCAGAAATTCCCAGAGTTATCCAAGTCATCTAATTTAGGGACCTTTATTTGAGATAAGAATCTAATAAAAATGTTTTCATGAAGTTACTGGTTCATACTTGTGGGGTAACTCATTAAGTCAATCCATTCAATCATATGTTAAGTCAATCAATTACAAAATGTAGATGGTATTAAATAATCACTAGGGGCAAAATGATAGTAAATGTCACTTTTATGGAGCCAAACCCCTGAAGGACATGCATTAAATACAGGAACTATTCAGACCTCTTTATGGGCTCAGAAATCCTCTCTCTCTCTAATTACACAGCAGTCCCTCATTAGGCAAATATTTATTGCACTCTAATTTCAGTTCAGTATGTTAAACTCTGTGTCGAATCAGTGCCATTCCTTATGGATCATACAGGGAAGATAGACAAATAAACCAACAATTCAGTGAGATCTAAAATATGAACTGTATTCTTTGGAGGGTCTCTGAACTCATTGGGAAAGTTCCCAGGGAAGGTGAAATCTGAGTTACATGGCGAAAGTGGGACAGAATCAAGTGGGGTGGGAGTCAGGAGGTATGGATATTCTGTATGTATAATAGCATGTGGGTAGGGTGTAAAGAATATGGCATAGTTTATTTTCTTCAAGGAAATCAACGTATTAGGTGAGAGTATGATAGAAGGGTCAATGGTGAGTTCATGAAATATTTCATACACATTCTGATAGGAGGGACTTATAATCTGATAGAGCACCTGAATTAATCTGAAAAGTAATCATATTATTTTAAATCTTAGAACACATGTACTTATGTGAAGAGGGGGTTAAGTTTTTTTTAAAGTTTCCTTTTCAAGGCCTGTGTGAAGCGATTAGGGAGGTGACTTAGCTGTGAATCCAGCAAGCAGAATCGATAAGAATGGTCAGGCCAACCCACCAGGAGTCAAAACATCATCTCATCAACATCATCTCATCGCCTGGTGACTACAATAGCTGATGTCTGCAGACCCCCAGGGCTGCACATAGCACCTTATCCCATTCCCCTTTATAATCCTGCCCCCTAAACCTTGCTGGAAGACAGGATTTGATGCTTGTAAGCACCCTGTCTTCTTGGTTGGCTAGCCTTCCTAATAAATGCCTAATATGATTCAACTTTGCCTTCATTTATTGGACATAGCGACAGGCAGCCTGAGCCCAACTGGGGGTTTCCCAGTAACAATTCTACGGACTTCAGAGTTTATAAGGAAAGCTATAGTATCTATTAAATCATTATAAGATGAGGTATGACTAGGTCTGACTTCATTTAATTTTCATTTTAGATTACTCTGGTGTTGTATGTAGGAAGGACTGGAGGGGAAGGCAAACGTAGAAACAGGGAAACTACTTATAGAATATTGCAGTTATCCAGATAAATGAGAAAAACTTAAAAACTAAGGTAATGATAGTAAGAACTGAAGAAGGCAGAACCAAAAACACATTTAGCAGGCAAACTTGGGAGGAGTTATTTATTGGTTGCACTGGGGAAATGAAAAAATATATTGTGCTTAGCATGACTACTATGCTTCTGGTTTGGGTTATTAGAAAATAGCTATTTCAATTTAAGAAGCAGGAAATAGATGGGAAGATGCTGAGTTTGTAGTGGTGGACGAATATGGGGGAAGAGAGAGATGTTGGGTCAGTCTTGGCCATGAGTATGAGCTGCAAATGGGGCATCTGAGTGGAGAGTTTATTGATCATTTGATGGCACAGGTTTAGAACTAAGGGAGGACGGTCTGGAGATAGAGATACTGTAGGAATTTTCAGGACTCAGACAATGATGGGTGAGTTCATCAAAAGAGTGCGATCAAGACTTGGACTGAGGACAAATCATGGGCAATATGGATACTTAGGGTCAGTAAAGAAAGCAGAACCCTCCAAGTAGTCTGAGAAGGATGGGGGTAGAAGAAAGTAGCTACCCATGTAAAAGGAGAGTCATAGAATCCAAAAGGAGGAAAACGTTGCAAGAGAGAATAAGTGGAAGAATGCCCATTGAACTGACATGCTCAGTAGGACAGTTTGAATGAGAGATCATTGTAGGGTTAGGAGTGGTGGGGAATCTGGGGGCAAAGTATGGATAGTGTTTTTCAACAATTTTTATTTTGAGTACTTTTAGTTGGGGTTATTCCTTATCTAGCGTCCACATGCTCCATCAATTACTACTGTCTTACAGAAGGTAGAAAATGGAGTCAGAGACTGCTGATTTCAGAGATATTACTAGGTGTACCGGTTAATAATGGAAGATTTTGTAATCAAAGAAAACACGATAATTTCAAGAGAAACATCAAAAGTGCTTTATTCAAAGTAATGTCCATCAATAGCTACACATCTCCCTCATCTTTCAGATAATTTGTAGATACCGTCCCAATAGAACTTTTCTTGTTTTGAGGCAAACCATTCAGAGACCAAATTTTCCACTTCTTTGTACATTTTTTTTCTCTTAAATTAAATCTTTATTGTTCAGATTATTACAGTTGTCAATAGCTAATCTCCCTCATCTTTCAGATAATTTGTAGATACCGTCCCAATAGAACTTTTCTTGTTTTGAGGCAAACCATTCAGAGACCACCATTTCCACTTCTTTGTACATTTTTTTTCTCTTAAATTAAATCTTTATTGTTCAGATTATTACAGTTGTTCCTCTTTTTCCCCCCCATAGCTCTCCTCCACCCAGTTCCCACCCCACCCTCTGCCCTTACCCCTCCCACTGTCCTCATCCATAGGTGTACGATTTTTGTCCAGTCTCTTCCTGCACCCCCACACCCCTTTCCCCCCAAGAATTGTCAGTCCACTCCCTTTCCATGCCCCTGGTTCTATTATATTCACCAGTTTACTCTGTTCATCAGATTTTTTATTCACTTGATTTTTAGATTCACTTGTTGATAGATATGTATTTGCTGTTCATAATTTTTATCTTTACCTTTTTCTTCTTCCTCTTCTTAAAGAATACCTTTCAGCATTTCATATAATACTGGTTTGGTGGTGATGAACTCCTTTAGCTTTTTCTTATCTGTGAAGCTCTTTATCTGACCTTCAATTCTGAATGATAGCTTTGCTGGATAAAGTAATCTTGGTTGTAGGTTCTTGCTATTCATCACTTTGAATATTTCTTGCCACTCCCTTCTGGCCTGCAAAGTTTCTGTTGAGAAATCAGCTGACAGTCGTATGGGTACTCCCTTATAGGTAACTGACTTTTTTTCTCTTGCTGCTTTTAAGATTCTCTCTTTGTCTTTTGCTCTTGGCATTTTAATTATGATGTGTCTTGGTGTGGTCCTCTTTGGATTCCTTTTGTTTGGGGTTCTCTGCACTTCCTGGACTTGGAAGTCTATTTCTTTCACCAGGTAGGGGAAGTTTTCTGTCATTATTTCTTCAAATAGGTTTTCAATATCTTGCCCTCTCTCTTCTTCTGGTACCCCTATAATTCTGATGTTGGTACGCTTGAAGCTGTCCCAGAGGCTCCTTACACTATCTTCGTATTTTTGGATTCTTTTTTCATTTTGCTTTTCCGGTTGGGTGTTTTTTGCTTCTTCGCATTTCAAATCTTTGACTTGATTCTTGCGCTCCTCTGGTCTGCTATTGGGTGTAATATTCTTTATTTCAGAGCGTGTATGCTTAATTTCTAGTTTCTTTATCATAGCATCGAGGGTCTCATTAGTTTTCGTGAAGCTCTCCAAAAGTTTATTGCAAGCCCTCAAAATTGCGTTTTTTAGCTCTATATCCTCCATTTCTGTCATGTTTTTTTGTCTCCGCATTTTTTATGCTTTCTTGGTGCACCCCCTAGTGGTCTTTGTGCGCAGTCTTGTTCTAGTTGAGCCTTGATTGTTGTAGTTAATACTAGAGGGATTTGACCACCAGGCCGACTGGCTGTGTGAATCAGCTGTGTCTGCCGCGGAAAACTTCTGTCCTCTGGGGAGGTGCTAATCTAGCCTTTGCCTGAGGCGATCTGGCAAATGGCTCTGCGCAGGGCTTGGGCGGGGCGGGCTCAACAGGGCGGGCGGAGGGAGCGGTTATAGCCCCTCTCAGTCCCGTTCCCAGAGGCTCTGCTTCTCAGAACCCCAGGAACCGCTGCAAACCTCGGAGAGAAAGCTGCCTTCCAACTGATGCCAGACACTCCCACTTCTCCCGTTTGAGTCCCCAGCGCCTTTGAGAGAAAGCCGCCCTCGAGTTCCGAGTTCTGCTCGCTGCCAGATAGTCCAGTTTCTCCCCATATGAGTCTGGGTCCCCAGAGACTCACCCGGAACTGATGTTCAGAGGAGTTTGGGGCTTGTGACTCCCTCCCGATTCAAAAAGACAGCCGCATCCTCAGTTGCCAGTCCTTGCCGTGTGGGCCTCCGTACCTCTGCACTTTACTTCCACACCTCCTCTGAGTCTCAGTGTGCTTTTCTCTTTCCTTCTAGTTGTAGAATTTCCACTCAGCCAGCCTTCCTGTAGTTCTGCATGATGTCCGTTTTGTCTTTTAGT
>NW_005369942.1:7975320-8049522 GCF_000412655.1 Myotis brandtii
GTGGTTCAAATTGATTATTTGTTGTCGGTAGCAATCAGCATTAATGGTTTCACCTGGTTTTAGAAGCTCATAATACACCACACCTTCCTAATCCCACCAAATGCAGAGCATTGTCTTCTTTCTGAAGTGATTTGGCCTTGCAGTCCATGTTGATGGTTGACCTGGATCAACCCATGATTTTGTGCATTTGGGATTCTCAAAATAAATCCACTTTTCATCGCCAGTCACAATTCGATGCAAAAAAGACTTTCTTTCGTGTCGTTGAAGCAACATTTTACTGATAACTTTTTGGTTTTCCATTTGTCTTTCGTTCAGTTGATGTGGCACCCATTTTCCTTCCTTTAAAATTTTTCCCATTGCTTGTAAACGACCGGAAATGGTTTGCCGAGCAACGTTTAATCTTTCTGCAAGTTGCTTTTGAGTTTGACACGCATCTTCATCCAATATTGCTTGTAATTAT
The DNA here is from genome assembly GCF_000412655.1 of Myotis brandtii. Lineage (NCBI taxonomy): Eukaryota > Metazoa > Chordata > Mammalia > Chiroptera > Vespertilionidae > Myotis > Myotis brandtii. The sequence continues at coordinate 7,975,781 of NW_005369942.1, forward strand.
TGGTCTTTAAACTTTTTCAGTTGACCTGGACATTCTTTGTCTTTCACATCGAAATCATCACTTTTAATGCATTTAAACCAGCATTCACAAGTATCTTGAGATGGAGCATGTTCACCATAAGCTTCCTGAAGTATACGATAACTTTTTTCTTCAAAATAAAGTAATGAATTAAAAATTGCTGCAAATGCTCTTTTTTTGGCATGAAATTTGACATTTTTAAGCATAAAAATATCTATTATGTTAACACCTTCAGCAAATTTGACATATGAAGTTTTGAAGCTTGCTGTCAATACAACAAAATAGCATATAGCATACATATCAAATCACATATATATCAGCATATGTGTAACTCTACCTATTGAAAACAATCCACATTATTAACTGGTACACCTAGTAAATAATAAATATACTGACATTAGGAGACAGAGAGAAGGGAGAGCAAACCATGCACTTTGGTAATATCTAATACTAATACTAGTACTAATACTAATACTAATACTAATAAATACTAATACTAATACAACGGTTGTTTGAACATTGACTGACACTATTATCAGGCACAGAAACACTGCTCAATTAGAAATCAGGAATTGAAGATCTGTGTGGTAGTGACCATATCAACTGAAGCAGGCTGGTCAAATCAAGATGCTAGTTTAGAAGAAGGAATTTCTAGAGAGTTAAAGAATGATATATTTTATTGTTTGTAATGCAAAGCACTCCAGCAAAGCAGTGTTGTATGTGTGTGCTCAGTTTTTATCTGTAGAGTGAGGGTGGGATATGATTAGTTAAAATTTCAAACAACCAAATATGGAATACACATGCTGGGGGGCAGGCTGGCGAGCACTTGAAAGGCTCTAATCAAATTCCCACTCTTTATAGGTGTCTAATCCAAGCTTTCAGCTCTCTTCATCTCAGATCAACACCAGATGGCATGGTAATTAGCACATTGGATATAGAAATGTTTTTTCATTGATAAAATTAGTTATGTTCAAGATGTGTATGTGTTATTGGCTAGGTATATTGGACTAGGGCTCCTGTATGGACAGGATTTCAGAATAGAGTGAACTTGATAGCCTATATCCCTTGAGAATGGTCTCTTGGTTTAGGGTTTCAAACCCATCTGGTGTGAGTACACTCATTTGAGAATATTCTTTGTCTGACTCCTACTGAGATAGCGGAATCCTGCCTCTAGCATATTGTGGGTTTTTTTCTGCTTTGCATTAATCTTTTATGCATGATGCTGATAATTACCTAAAACTATAGGGAACAGGTACTTCATTGAACCTATAGAACTAATTGCATTAGTATTTTTGTGGCTTCCTATAGTTAACTGTATGTGGGTGTGGCAGGATTTGGTCTGAAACATTCGTTTATGGAACTATTATACTCAATGTTAAAGTGGCAGGTGAGGAGACCTATTAAAGCTACCACTATTTACCCCAAACAATCCAATATTGTGAATTGCCAATTAGATCAGTTTACAACCATCTGATATTTACTCCTCTGTATGGGACAATGTAAAATTTCTGATTCCTTTATAGGTACCTGAGAAAATTTTGAAAAGTCAATGACTGAACTTGGATTTCTTTATATAGTAAGTTAAAAACAATATTCACCTCATGAGTAGTAATAGCTAATATTTTCTGAACGTTGTTATGATAATTTATATATACATTTTCATTTAATCTCCAAATCGCCTTATGAAATAGTTAAAAACTATTATCCCCATTTTTTTGGATGAGAGCATTGAGGCCCAGTGAGATTAAGGAAGTACCTCATGAGTTCAAGGTCACACAACTAGTAGGAAATAGGCCTGAGATTATGAGCTCAAACAGTCTAGTTCTAGAGACCATGCTCTTAAACACAACCCTCTTTTAACTCTCTGGGTTAAATGAGATAATTTATGGGAGAAATAATTATTACACACACATAGACACACAAATATTGGTCAAATATAAATTGGTCTTAGAATGATCCAAAGTTCATTTATTAATTAGTCAAGCACGCATGCATAATGTATAAGTATTAGGAAATCACTCAGATAAACTTAACAAAGAGAAGATAATTATGGGATAATGAATGCCTCCTAATTAGGTTTTACTGTTCAATGTTATCACACATATATTATATCCATATTTTATTTTGGTTTTATTATCTTTAAAAGATCTATTAAAAGTTTATTCTAGAAAACAGTATTTTACAGTTGAAAAATTCTTCAGGTATCTTAATAAAACTTCCTCACTCAGCAATGACTTTTATTCTAAAAAATTTTCCAGATCTATTAAGCAAAAAATCAACTTACCTTTTAGTTAGATGTTCCTATAAAGCTATCCTGACTTCAACTAATTATTGATTGGACCTTGAAAAGTATAATTGGAAGCAAGGTTGTCTGAATACTACCTTCAAATACTAATTTTACTGACTGAAGTATTTTCTTGGCTGGATTTCATTGGAACTAGGCAAGAGATTAAAGAGCTTGCTTTTCTTTTATTTTTCTTTCTTTTATTTTATTTTTTTTGCAAAAAGAGAAAATACATTTTTTCCCCTGGTTACATATCAGCCTTAGATAAGCCTTCTGAGATCAAAAACTGTACAAAGGATATTAAAACATTGCTTCTCAGTTTTAGAGTTCCCACAGTGTGTTTAGTTCACCTAATGGCATCTCAGTAGAATGGCCAGGGGAATATGGAGGAGAAATGAGATTTCATTCTGAGTTTTAGAGACAGGAGGAGAGAATGTTTGTTCCATGTGTTCATTATCTGGAAAGCAGAGTATGGTCTGTTTGTCATTAATATTAACATGAATTAGTGTTGCTTACTTCCCATCGGAGCCCTCATGATAGAAAGTCAGGGTGGGCCAAACTCAGTCCCAAGAAATATGGGGAAATACTCCAGAGAAGCTACAGTCTAGCATTTGAAAAGAGTAAACAGGAATAAAACAGCAAAGCCTATGGGAATGGGGGAGAGGCCTTCACCTCTGCTGATGTGCGGTCTAGTTGTGGCACTGTCTATGCGGAGAAACAGGCGGAAAATCTTTAACCAGCAGAGTAGATGGATTTTCAGTGTAAATTGAATTTAAAAAATTTTTAAAAAATTATTTTTTAAAGAAAGCACTAAATACCCTGATTATCTCAGTTTTATAAAATCCTTTTAAAGGGATTTTTAAAAATAAGCTTTTCTTATGCAGACATTTGTTGTGTTAAATTATATAAACTAACAGGGGAACAATCTTTAACAGAGCAGTCAGAGACTCCAAATCAAGGTAGTTTAAAACTGTAGAAATGAAAATAAGCAGTAACTTTAACAGCATATACTGTCTTAGTAATGGCTAACATTTATGATTATAGTTACTATAGATTAGCTATCATTAGTAACTTTACAGGAGTTATTTTATTCAATTAAGACAACCTTATTAATGTCCTCACTTCACATTTGAGAAAACTGAATTTAATAGCACTTAATATCCCCAAGATCTCATACCTAACTGGTGAAATTGGGACTTAACCAAACACATAATACACTTTCCCTTAGGTAGCGTTCTTTTTGAGCCGGACAAACTTTGTGAACTTTTCCCATGTTCTTTCAGAGGATGGAGAACAGATGACTCCACTTCCGCAGTTTCCGTAGCCGAGGGAGACGGAACACTGCCCTTGTATGAGAAGCCGGTCACTTCACTTCTATGGCCTGTGTAATGTATCCAGTAGGAAGTTGACTTGTCAAGTGACTTTAGTAAAGAAATGCTGTTGGAGGATTATTATAAATTCTTTAGCCTACTTATTCTAGAATTGAGGCAGATTGTATAACTGTCTATTGAGCAATAAACCTCTCAATAGAGTCTGCATATGAAATCTGTGAGTAATGATTAGTGCTTTGGAAAAGTGTTTCTTCAAAAGGTCCAAGAGTTAAAGCAGACTGGTAGATGAAGAAAGGGTTATGAGTGGCCATATGATATACTCCTGGGCTTTTTGGACCGTTAAGAGGCATCGCTCCTTCTGTGCAGAACTCTTCATTTTGATTTCTTCCAATAGGTGAAAACCTCTCTTTAGACTGACATCAACCTCTTTAATTTGTGTGCAAATAAAAAAGAAAAGCTATTTATGAGTAGAGGACAATGAAGAACATGGATTATGTTTAATATTTGCTAAATTTCAAACTTACTGTTTATCAGAAGCACGTGAGATACTTCATATCTATTAGTTTTTTTAAATCCTTATAACAACTTAGGATATAGGTATTATGTTTAACCCTTATTTTATAGAAGACAAAACAAAAGCACAATAACTTTCTCAAGGTCATAAACTTATTAAGAAGGAAATCAGAGGCAGTTTGCATTCACTGACAACAGCACACCTTTCTAATCTTTCCCTAGGGTTGTGTTATATCTGGACATTCCACAGAACATCTTACTACGTCTTATTGGTCTATTAAATTGATGATATCATGGTAATTGAACCAAATGAGCAAGTACATTGGGAGGCTTTGTAGGCAGAAGGAAGGAGATGAACCCAATGCAGATTCAAGTACCCCACAACATTAGCAAAGTTTTTTCAAATTCCAACAGACTGGGGCTTGCTGTGATAGCCCCTCCAAAGTAAGGAACAGATCATTTGCATATTATCTATCCTAAGAAAGAAGCACAATGCTTGGTAAACCCCTTGATCACTCTAGGCTTCTTGTAGCAAGGAGGCAATAGGCAAGAATGAAATCATCACACCTCCTCTGATCAGCAGGAAGAGGTAGGGCTGCTGCTAGACCACAGGGCAGGAACAATGTTTTGTATTTAGATGGTCTATTTGGACATATCCTGATGTTCCCATGACCCTTAGTCATAGCCTGAGAAGACCACAGTAAGAGGGATTCAGTCACACAGAAATGAAGGTCTGGGTCGTTCTACTAGGCAATCTACCTCGTCTATGCTCCTGCTGTCTCAATGGAAATGGCCAGGACAATATGGAGGAAAAATGTAAGTTCCTTCTAAATTTTAGAGGCAGAAGAAGAGAATGTTTGTTCCTTTGGAAAGGAAGTCCTTGCAAACTCTTTGGAAAGCAGAGGATTGTCTGTTTATCATTAGAATTAGCATGAATTAGAACTTCTAGCCAAGGATGAAGGGAGTTTAGGAAGGGCAGTAGAAAGGGGGATGCTGATTATCATTTATAGCTCCAAGAGCAGCAATAGTAGAGTCTGTTCATTCCACTAACATGTCTTTTGTGAGTTTTCCCAGAAAACAAGAACAATCAGAACACAGTGGAAACTCTTTCCAAATATGGTGAACTTACTATGAAAAGGAATGACTCTGAAAAGTGCAAGGGGTAGACTGTAGTGGGTTCTGGAGTTCTCTACCCAGATTCCCAAGCTGATGGTTCACATTTCTGTCCCACATTGATAATTTCACTTAGCCCCAGGGAACTGCCTGGTCACAATGTTTGGGGCCCAAAGCTAGAAGACTTTAAGATTGGGCATGGTTCTATTGCTGGGGTTTGGGGACATCTGGAGGCATCTGGGGTCTGGAAGTTAATGCTGGTTGTTGGCTGAGATTTTGACTGTCAGTTGAAACACCTACATTCTTTGCATGGTCTCTCATATGCCTCTAGTTTGGACTGCACAACATGGTAGGTGAGTTTCAAGAACTGCCATCTCATGAGAGTGAGGCAGAAATGCTTCACATGTCCTGGTCTAATTTTAGAAGCAACATATCATCAATTCTGCTGGACTCTAGTGGTCGGAACTCACAGAAGTCCTCTGCTTCTGTGGGGAGAAGATGTAGAACCCACCACTTGATGGAAGTAACGTCATGTCACAGTGTAGGCCCATGGGGTTTTTGAAATAGTGTATCCATCCTTGGAATATACAGTTTGCCACATCAAGGAAGGGGACATAAACTCCTTTTCTTGACTGCACATTCTACCTTCTCTGGCACAGCACTGATGCATTCATTTTCTTGAAACAGTACCTTTAACAAAGCAATTCCTTGACAAAACCAAAACAGAATGTAAAACTATCAAAGTCTCTTTGCTACTTATACTAGTAAAGTCCAAATTCCTTAAGATAGCATTCAAGAGCCTCTCAAATTCAGACATGATCGCATTACCCCTTCCTGTTACTTTCAGACCTAGACTGTAGCTTATGACTAGTTTACATAATATATCATGGTTGTGATGTGTCCTGAGCTTTTCTCTTTTGTACTATCGTACATGCTTTTTTCCTAATCTCAGAATTTCACCATAGAGGTGCCTTCAATGTTTGTCCAATAAAATCCTACTCATCTTTTTTTTAAAAAAATATATTTTATTGATTTTTTTTTACAGAGAGGAAGGGAGAGAGATAGAGAGATAGAAACATTGATGAGAGAGAAACATCGATCAGCTGCCTCCTGCACATCTCCTACTGGGGATGGGCCCGCAACCCAGGTACATGCCCTTGACCGGAATCGAACCTGGGACCTTTCAGTCCACAGGCCGACGCTCTATCCACTGAGCCAAACCGGTTTCGGCCCTACTCATCTTTTAAAACCTTTTTTTCTTTCTCACTCAAACCAGGAGTGATTACTCCTCCTTTCAAGACTATTGCAGCACCGGTTAAGTACTGGTCATGTGTTCTTTATCACATTGTGCTAAATTTCATCATTTTGGGGCAAGGAAATGCTCCACTGAGATGTGGTTTGTTAGTTAATGCTATTCCCTGTGCAAAGATAATGTCTTTTCTCAGAAAAATTTAGGGGATAGCCATACTTTCTCTAATTGCATTGCTTCGGTGAACTAGTTATTTATTACAGTATTACTCTACCTTAAAAACCAAGTACTATGTGTTGTTTAATTTCTTCCAGATTTCAAAATATTCAAAGGGATAACATCTCTTATTGGGTTTCCAGGGCACCCAGAATGCTAATATAGAGACACACAGCTATGCAATAATGTCGATGAGCCACAGAGTGTTATGGAATAATGTTAGTTGGAATTAGTGGCAGAGATCAATTTCCAGGGAAGAATTTTCAAATATATCATAGATAGTCATTTATTCAAATGTATTATGCACACATATGTATCAAAACATTTTTCCAATGTTATATAATTTGTTGAGAAACATGAATTTAAACTGTTTAAGGTTTTTGCAGCTTTAACTTTGCTCATAGGCTTTGTGACTGCTTAAGAAGTGTGTAGAGTAAGGCAGCATTTTTTAGGTCTATGTGGTGCACCCTAGGAGATTATGGGCCCAGAACGCCATCTGAGAACCACCTCTGGCACATAGAGAGGCAGCAGTGTTGCAGTGTGACCCTGCTCTCTGCAGTGGCTCGGACTCTGGCGTTGCCTGTGGAGGACCTGGCTCAGCAGGGCCAGTGAGTCTCTGTCCCAGGACTTTGGAATTTAGAAATGAAAGAGAGTTGAGCCAATCTTGTGTGGGTACCTGGATTGTGGGTAAACTATCACACTCAGCCTTTCCTTCCACCATGTAAAGTGGAAGGAAATGGGTTTTTACCAAGAAAGAGAAGGATGAAGCAGGGAGGAGAGAAAGAGAATGAGTCCTAAGAGCATTTGAGTCCTTGGATCTCACCGACTCGGAGTCCACTCACATTCTTGAACTTGGGTCCCATGTGACGTTCTATATTCCTTATAAATGTTCTCCCCTTTCCTCAGTCTAGTTATTTTCACCCAACTTACAACCAAAAGTATTCCAATTAAAATGCCATCCCTTTCCTCAGTCTAGTTATTTCCCCCCCCCCCAACTTACAACCAAAAGTATTCCAATTAAAATGCCATAAAGCCTTTTCTTCTCAGAGCACTTTATGGGATTTATGTTAGAGAGAACTCATCTTGGATAATGTGGCCATCAAATGGTAAAATTAAGAGAAAAGGGGAGGCTTCTCCAAAGCTCAGCCTGCGACAGATTGGACAAAATCTGGTTTCTCTGAATTCCTAATCTGTAGCACATCATTGGTTTTAATATTTACACGTACATGTTTTTAAACATAGTCATAACATTTCAGAGCTGCAGTGGTCTTGAAATAATATTGTTGGACATTTAAATTATACATATAAAGAAACAGAGGTCCAGAGAGGTCAATGTTTAATCAAAGAGCACACAGGCAGATGGCAATTAGCTCACCCATACATTTTATATACATTGCAATCTCCTCCCTATACAAAGACAGCTCAGTGAATCTTTCTAGATCCTGCTTGTTCGCAGGAAGTGGTGTGTGCAATTTCCCGGCACTACTCAGAGGCCCACTACTTTCCCTGAAGTCCCGTGTCCTACTTCACACTAGCTGGATGGTAGTGACAATGGCAGCAGCCACTTTAGGCACAGAAATGGAGAGCACAAGTTGAGATAACAGAGCTGCCCTGGCAACAGAGTCCCTGGAATTTTACATGAGGCAGAAATAGACTTTTGCTCTGAGCCATAGTGCTCTGGCTCTCTTTGTTACAGCTGCTTATCTTATACCCTAACACCATGGTCGGCAAACTGCAGCTCTCGAGCCACATGCGGCTTTTTGGCCCCTTGAGTGTGGCTTTTCCTAAGCCTTAGGAGTACCCTAATTAAGTTAATAACAATGTACCTACCTATATAGTTTAAGTTTAAAAAATTTGGCTCTCAAAAGAAATTTCAATCGTTGTACTGTTGATATTTGGCTCTGTTGACTAATGAGTTTGCTGACCCTGCCCTAACACATATACCTCTAAAAATAGCCCCCCCCCACCCATGAGCTTGTTGTAAGATTGAAACAGAATAACAGAGTAAGCAATGGGGACACATAGCTGTTATTTTCATTTTTCCTGAATCTGGCCCCTTTTATAATTGACATTTCAAACTCTGTCCTTGGTTTCTGAGCTCATCTTTGTGTGTTTTCCTCAGTAAGTCATTTATCCATGCCAATAAATGTGGAATAGGGACATCCTACTCTAAGCCCATTCCAGATGTGGGAAACCTGGTCAGTCAGCTCTAATTGTGTAGGAAGTAAATTTAACCTGGTCAAGCTCTAATTGTGTAGGAAGTAAATTTGGATTTATAGAGGTGATACCTGAATCCACATTTCATTCTCTGTTGATCTCAGAAGAGAATTAGTTAATAACCACCCAGAAGGATACCTTTTAGTGCCCAAAAGGAGCTGTGATTTTTTTCTTTCTGGGATGGTGCCTGCCCAGAAGGTCATGGTCCATGGTGATCAACAAAACCAAACTCGTAAAGTACCATCAGGGCTTTCCTTTTTTACCAACGCCATTTTCAAAACATGCAGAGACACTTCCACTTGCCAACAAATCAGATTTCAAAAAGAGAAAGAGTAGTGAAGATGAAAAGGAATTGGAGGGGACAGTGTATATCCTGTAATAAAGTTAGGTCATAATTTATTTTTTAATTTTCAATGGGATCTAAAATTCCTTTGTACTGACATGTGAAATAACCTGCTTTTTTTTTCTTTTTCTTTTTTTTGTGTGGTGATTGACTAATGAGTATCACACAGTGGTGATGACCAGGAAGACAGAGGCCTGGTAACTTCAACACAGAGGACACTGGCTTTGCTCTAAAATGTAGTGGTTAGAGAACAATTACTGGGGAAATGCTTCCCAGTTGAGCCAAGGCAGATCTGGACAGGGATATATAAAGACATTATTAATTTGGATGAAAGTTTTGTTTTTGCCAATATATCTTTTATTTGGCTCCAGATAAGAGGATTGTTCAGAGCTTTTTGAAAGACCTCTAGTATGCTATTTATTAGAGAAACATTCATCTAATCAAATAACACTCACTTTATAGAGGAAGAAATATTCCTCTGCTTTGAGGGCCATAGGTCATACATTGGAATATGGCTTTGGTCACTGACAGTGCTGACATGATGAAGATTTTTTTTCTCTCCTACCCTTATGGGGATTCTTTTCTGTAACCTCTGGCTGCATTAGAAACTTCGCTGCTTAACAGAAACAATTGTTCTTTGTTCTTGTGGCCAAATGAAAGCTCTTGTTTTCCAGTCCAGTTCTGCTGGCAGGTTAGGTGCAATCAGGGGTGTCATCAAGAAGAGATGAGAATATGCAGAATACAACCACTGTTGTTTTTGGAGGCAGAATGCCCCCTTTTTTTGGCAAAGTCAAAGCTAAGCACATGTGAAAGCAAAGAAGGCTAAACTATGGATCTTTCAATATGACGGTTAATGCTTTGCACAAATGCAAAGTGATGTTTGAGAGCACCAACCTTTCTGATCACTTTCCTAAGATAGACACACAGGCAGACAGACATTTTAATACATCTCAGAAACTCAGAGCTCAAATATGATGCATTAAGTAACATCTGTAATCCTGACACCCGAGTGCTTTGTATACATGTGCAAGAATCTTTGTATCTTCAGTAGAAATCCTATCCTAAAATGATTTGGGGAAGAAAAGTGACGGAAAGTATGTAGAGAAGTCTCATTTCCTGCAGGTCTTAGGGGTTTTAACGAGGTTGCCATCCCACAGGGCTAGGCCTTCCCCTCTCCACTGCACTGCATTTTCCATCATATTGATTATCCTGCTGCTCAAGCCATACTCTGGTTCTTTGGTCATTATTCATGAACCATCTCCATTAAAGTGCAGTGGTGCCTACTTTCCTGTTCCTAATAGTAGAGACATTAAAGGACAAGCTAAAACCTGACTCAACAATATCATCATGCCCAAGAGATATTGTTATAAGTTGTGTTATGAGTGTCTTCAAAGATATGTGGCTGGCACAAATGTGGAGAAGAGAGGACAGGCTGAATTGGTTGTAATTCTTGAGTGTGAACTGTTCAGGGAGCCATTAGGGAGAAAGCAGAGTCATGGAGGAACTCCTGGGAGAGGAACTCTGAAGGAGAAGGAAGAGGCCTTCCTTATAAAGGTAGCAGGGTGTTGGAGGACTGAGAAAAGACCTGCATGAGAACTGAGGGAGGGAGACGAGTCTCCAGGGAATTGTTAGGCAAAAGGATGTTCTCAAGCAGAAATATTTCAAAAGCATATATTTAGCCATTGAGGGTTAAAAACAGGGAACATTTTATTTTGTATTTTGAAAGGAAAGATTTGACTTTTAGTGAGAAGTCTGCATTTCATCTTAAAGTAAGAATACATCTTCAGCTTAATTATTCCCGATAGGAAAAGCTTCTGTGTGTGATTGTGAGTGTGTGTGTGTGTGTGTGTGTGTGTGTATGTGTGTGTGTGATTTGTGCATTTAATATACACTCAACACATGTTTCAGCAAAGTTCTCTCTGGCATGGCAGATATATATGTAGACAGTATATTTGAGCTTCCACAATCTTTAAGTTCATGGTTGTAATAAACAATATTCAGTTGGATTGAAGCAAAAATTCTGGTGGTCCCCAAAATGCTTCTGGGAAAGCACTGCTTCATGAATTATTGTGGAGTCAGCATTGCCAAGTCCACTAGTTCTGCTAAGGAAACTCTCATATGCTTTCATTAGAAAAAGAATGGCCTCAGGAATCAGGTACAAGTTCTGACCATGACATTTTTATCTGTTGAGTGGGTCCAGTGATACCTGTTTGGAGGGCTTGTTGTGAGGATTAATTGAAATAATGCATATTAAAGTGCCTTTAGAAGGATTAGATTTCTATGCAAATGAGTGGCACACATACCAGTTGTGTATAAGGACATTACGATATGTCAAAGTCTCTGGAAGAGCATGCATGTGATATTTATACTAACCTTCAAGTCCAGGACTGGAAAAATGTGTTCTGGCAGATGTTCTCAGATAAAATGATGTTTTTGTGAAAATTTATATAAAATGTTCAGCTGATGGAGGATTAAACATAAAAAAGACAGTATAATAGGTTTGCCTGTGGTGAAAAAGAACCATTTATTCAAGTTTGTGTGTTATTTTAGTCATGTATTTTAGATCTGGTAATGGGAGTTTCAGAAGAGGCTACTAAACTATGTACATTTTGATTTTCTATACTAGACTAGAGGCCCAGTGCACGGATTCATGCACCAGTGGGGTCTCTCGGCCTGGCCTGCAGGACATCCCCTAAGGGGTCCTGTATTATGAGAGGGTGCAGGCCAGGCCAAGGGACCCCACCAGTGCAGGATCGGGGCTGGAGAGGGACGGCGGGAGGGTTCCAGGGTGTGTCCGGCCCATCTCGTCCAGTCCCAATCAGTCGGACCCCAGCAGTAAGCTAACCTACCAGTTGAAGCATCTGCCCCCTGGTGGTCATGGCGCATCATAGCTAGTAGTTGAACAGTCGAATGGTCACTCAGGCTTCTATATGTATAGATTCCATTAGGATGTAAGGCATTTGACAATAAAAGCACAACTAGAAAATGGTAAATTACAAATAAAAAATGGAAAACAAGTGAACAAATTAAATAAGTAGTAGAAACAGAAGGAGAAAAATAGAATGCATATAGTTAGGGTTTAGAGTTGTTATGATGATTATTTCACAATTATTGTGCAATTGTTTCAACTTTCAAAGTAAATGTAATAAATGTTTTTTCAATAGAAAATATTAAAACATGGAAAAGTATAAAATGAGAAGTGAAAGTGTCCTAATAATTTCTCTAGCCAGAAGTAACTGTTAACATTTTGATACGTATCATTCCAGCATTTTGCTCTTTACTAGTACAAACCTAATTTTTATATACAAATTTGAGCTCATATATTACATATTGCTTTGTTCACGCTATGGTATATTTTAGCATTTTTTATGCCCTTGTGAGTTCTTTGAGAAATGATTTTAAGTGGCTGCATAACTATTGTATGGGTAACCATAATTTACTCAGCCAGTATCCCAGTATTAGACATGGATGTTGTCTCCAAGACTTTGCTATTATAAATGATGCGGCTCTCAACATATTTGTATGTAAATCTTTGTGTGAATCCTTAAGAACTTATTGGAAAAAATTACTAGAAGACAGTAGAAATTTTGAATTGATCAAAATCTGACTGGGACAAAATTTTTGTGCTTCACTTTCTTGATCTGAAAATTGAGGATTATAATAGTACGTTCCTGACATGCTTGAAGGCCCTGGGGTTCTCATTGTGCCAGATCACAAAGGATTTAATCTGTAGCCCACAACACTGCCCCAAAGCAAGACTATTCTGTCCTTCAAAGCCTTGAAACCTGGCGTTTACTTGGCCTCCTTATGGATGAAAGTCTTTTCAGGCATCTATTTCTAGAATAGGGAGGTTTCATCCATGTTGCATATTTTCTCTGGCAAGTAATTTTCCTCCTTAATCAGCTTATCTAGAGTTTCCAAAAATTTCTCAGCTGCCTTCACACCAGCATTCACCACTCACTTTCACATTATGGAATGAATAACAATTCTTGAGTTGTTTAAAGTACCCAGAGCTAGTAGTAAACTCAACATTGCAGTCAGGCCCAGCCTTTTTTTAAAACATCAGAAACAACCTTTTTGCTTTGTCTATGATTTTTCTGACAGCACTTCAATCCAGGTCTCATTGGATGTTTCTACATGTCTGATAGGCCCTTTTTGAATACTAGTTAGTCTCATTGTCTTCAATGAAACAGACCCCCTTTTTTTAAAAAAATATTTTATTGATTTTTTACAGAGAGGAAGGGAGAGGGATAGAGAGTTAGAAACATCGATCAGCTACCTCCTGCACACCCACTACTGGGGATGTACCCGCAACCAAGGTACATGCCTACAGGAATCGAACCTGGGACCTTTCAGTCTGCAGGCTGACGCTCTATCCACTGAGCCAAACCAGTCAGGGCGAAACAGACCCTTTAACAGCTACTGTCACTTTGTTCTTGTTCTTCAAGGTCATAGCTATGATGAAATGGGATATCACTAAACATCACTATTTAGTGGAGATCAATAAACACCACTTTTTTTTTCTTCGTTGTTCTGAATCATGTTTAATTTTGTTTCCAGTTGAGTCACTCGATGTGGACTCGTATAGGCTACATTAGCAGTGGATTTTATATGTTTAGGGGTCATAATGAACCAAACAATACAAGATGAAATTAAGAACGAGAGAAAATGATGCAAAAAAGAGATCAGGTAAACAGGAGATGTATGAGGCTACTGCGGACATAAGAGTGCATACTGTTTTACAAGTAAAAAGAGTATACTCTAAACCAATGATTAAAAGTATGGTATAGTAAATATACAAATCATTAACAGTGTTTATTATCATTATCAAGTTTTATGTACTGTGCATAATTTTATGTGCTGTACTTTTATAAGACTGGCAGCACAGTAGGTTGTCTATACCAGCATCATCACAAACACGTGAGGAATACGTTGTACTACAACATTATGACAGCTACAATCTTATTGGACCACAGGGATTTTTCAGCTCCATTATAATCTTATAGGACCACCATCGTATATGTGGTCCACTGTAGACTGAAAGGTCATTATGTAGTGTATGACTGTACATCATATTGTCAGAATCTTGGAGAATATTTATCCTACTTTCTATGGTATAAGCCAAGTATCGACATCATACAAAAGTTATTAAGAAATATGTTTCTACTCAAATTGTGTTTGATTTCTCAGGAGGCTTTGTGACCTGCTCTTACTCTGGCAGTGGTATTAAATATCAGGTGTTGTATGAACATCAATAACTGAAAATCTTTATTGATCTCACACAGAATATATGGTCCAAGCCTGAGGAGAAATCAATAAAACTTTCAAATTTTCTTATATAATTTTGAAACAACTGTGACTCCAGATGACAATAAGTGTTATACACTTAAAAGAGGAGTAGCTGAGCTTGAACTCTTCTTCTTCTGCTTGTAAAGGTTGGTCTCGAACCCCAAGTATACTCTGAAAATGTTAAGGAATAAGCTGATGTAGAGTTTCCATGTGGTGCTCAATAAAGTAACAGACTCATAGTTTGGGGACAGTGAGGACTGTCACACAGGTATGTTTTCTTCTAAACGCACATTGCATGTGTGGTTAATTCCAATCTCTTTAGGGTTTAAATGTTCTTTACTTGACTGAAGTGCAAGCTTCCTGTAAACAGTTATCACATCTTATACTTGTCTTGTGTCCTGGACACCTGTTAAGTGGTCAACAAATCCAAGTTCTTTTGCAATTGTTTGCTACCATTTTAAGTGAAAAAATAATCATTGTAACATGATTTAGATTCCACAATGACATCTTTATTATTATTATTTCTTGTTTATTTATTTATTTTTATGTTCTTTATTTTATTATTATTCTTTCTATCACCATTCCAGCCATGTACCCTCTTCCTCCTCCACCTCCACCCTCCTCCTCACAGTCACACACTGTTGTCCATGTCCACGAGTTTTCTCTTTTTTTTGCCCAATCCCTTCACCCCCCAACACCCCTCTCATTCCCCTTTATAGTCAAACATTTTTTATCAACATAAAAATCTGAAATTATTACTATTTTAAAAAATGTATATTTTTCTAATTTAGAAATTGAAAACCACACAATGTATTTGAAATGAATTTATTACAGATTAAATTTATATTTCTTCAGGTTGATTGAAAGAAGGAAACTATATAGCAGTGGTAGAGCAGGAAGATTGGAAATCTGAATTCTAACTTGAGGTTTTCCAGAAACGACAGCAATAAACCAAAGACCTTGAATAAGTGTGTGTGTGTGTGTGTGTGTGTGTGTGTGTGTGTGTGCTTGGGTAGGAATATGGTTGGAGAATATGTTGGATAATGCTTCTAAGTTCCCTTCTACTGTTAAATTTTGAATTCTAGGATACCCATTTTTTATTTTAATGAATGTATAAAGGCATTCTATGGAGGTAAATTTCTGAATTTATTATTTTTAAGCTCTTTAACTGGCTCACATCACTTATCTACTTGGAGATGTTTCCTCTTTTTAAAATGGGAAGATTGTACAGGCAATCTGTCTCACAGGATTGTTGTAATAAACGAAGTTCACACATATGAAACTTTAAGCAATGGTTAAGATATAAATAACAATGTTTTTGTTGCTATTACTATTTTTGCACATACAACACACACACACACACACACACACACACACACACACACACACTCGTATTCAAAGCAATTGTCCCATATTTTGGGTCAGGTAATATAAAAATCCTCATATTCTGCTTACAGCCACCAGACTTGTGGTGGACTGTACCTGGAAGGTATACAAGGTGGTAACTTTCAGTGTGTGGTCACTTGTAAGCACTGAGCAAACCAGTTTGCACCACCTAGTAAATGTTTCTGAACAGATTGTTGAGCTACTATCAGCTGAGTTTCTGACAATTACTAGGAGCTTCCAACCCCATTAATTATGTGTTCAAAAACACAGCATTTGGCATCTTAAGAACTAATTATTCCCAGTTCCTACTCTTAATTTTTCAGTCTATTATGATTTCTTCATTATGTCCCAATTGTCTGAGTAAGCAGCTTATCTCCCAATATCTCCACTTGTCTAACAGATGTTCTCTCTAAACAGGCGTTGGCACTTCTTAGAAAGGAGTCATCCCTGTTCGAAGAGAATAAGTTAATCATGTGGAAAGCTTTAGAGGGAAATGTCACTTCCTCTGCTTAAACCCACCCCCTCTTCACTCAATATTAATGAAAATCAAAGCAAGCAAACAAATACATTGACAGTAACTCTGACTTCACTTTTTTCTCTCTCTCTTCATCCCCTTCCCTCAATTACTTCCTTCTTTCTTTTTAAGAATTTTTTTTCTAGTTTAAACTAATAGAAGAATTAAATCTATAATTAAAAATGTAATTTAAAAGTTTAAAAATTATACTGAAATATTCTCTTCAAGTGTATATAGTCAATCATAAAGATAAGGTAACAACAGCACAAAATAATATAAAGTTAATTGAATAGATAGTTCTCTTTACACCTCAATAATTTGCATAAGATGAGAAAATTACAACAGAAACTGAAAATAAGAGATTTTCTATGAAGTCTTAGAATTTTGCAATCTATATACACTTTGTTTAATGTCACAGGATGAAACAAATATGACCCTAAATAACTATCTAAGGTAACCTCCTCACTTCTGGATAGAAAACACTAAAGTTCTGAAAGTCTAGTGATTTACCGAAGGATACAAACTAGATCTGTAAGGAGAACACACTTGTTTCCCAACTGTTTAAATTTTTATTTAGAAATTGGTGAGTGAAGAGAATTGTTCATTTAATATTTTATCATTTCCCTGGTCCCAGGAAAGGTGTTGAACACATGGTATATTTTCATTAAATATTTAAAAAATAAATATGTTTTTGTTTCATTGAAAGCTTTCTAATTGATAGGTGTGCTGAGCCAGCTCAGCCAAGGGTTCACAAACCTGAGTGAGGGCGGTGAAGGATGAAGAAAAGACAGACAAAGAGAATAAGCTGGGTCTAGGTCAGTGATGGAGAACTCATTTTTTTGGTTGGTTTTTCTTTGTTAAATGGCATTTAAATATATAAAATAAATATCAAAAATATAAATCTTTGTTTTACTATGGTTGCAAATATCAAACAATTTCTATATGTGACACGGCACCAGAGTTAAGTTAGGGTTTTCAAAATGCTGACACACCGAGCTCAAAAGGTTCGCCATCACTGGTCTAGGTGGATCTTCCTGTGCCTGGCTGAGGCCACAGAGAGAGATCCAGAGGCAAGCTGAGCCTTTATTTTATAGCCAGAGGTAAACAAGGTAGTGGTCACCATAGTTACAATGTTCTTGTGAGTTTCACTTGTTTTGGCAGCACTTGCTGTATCTCCCTCAGCCCATTAGCTGCCCAGATAAGATCTAGGGAGTATCATAAAGTCAAGCCTAATTATGCTAAGAGGACCATGTCTCTAAGCTGGGACTTGTTTGTGGCTTTGCCAACAGGTCAGTCTGAGGCTTAACCCTATAGCCGTGCCCTACAGAGAGGTACTACTGAATGGGAGTTATGGGTGAGAATTCAGGTGGTATAACCATCTTGGTTCAAATTCTGGCTCCTCCACTCAAAAGCTACGTGATTTTGGGTGAATAGCCTAAACTCTCTGTGCTTCTATTTCCTAAATTCCTGTAAAATGAGGATAACAATAGAATCTGCACAACAGATTTTTATGAAAAAGAAAGTACTTGCAACAATGCTTGGCTAACACATCGTACACACTAAACAACATGAGCTATTAATCTTGAGTTATGAACCAATAAAATATATTTTGTAGGAATGAAGGTGTCACTTTCCCTTAGTGAATGTGTTATATTTAAATCTAAACATAAACATAAAATGGAGGTTATGAGGATGGGATCGAGTGGGGGTAAATTGCTTATTTATTTACAAATCTTGATTGAAAAAATGAAGATCTATAAATAAATATTGGAAAAGCCTTTAAATCTACGCTTTATTTAACTGGAGAGCAATTTTAAAAAAATGAATCCTCCCTCGAGGATATGTTTTTCCTCGGGCCAGTTTTGCTGTCTCACGCATAGAGTTTCCTCCCTAGATTTTGCACGTAAAAACTCTAGTAATGCCCGGGAGCACAGCCTGCTGCAATGTATCCATTTTTCCTCCAGGTCCCTGTGCTTTGAGGTGCACTCATGCACAATGAAGGAGCTTCCACGTATCTTGCAGCATCTCCCCATTAGCCTGAGAGCAAGCACATCTGAGGAAAGCACCCTCAGAGTAAGCTCTGCCCTTGCGGGCTCTGTGAGATTGAGTGCCTGAGGACGGGGCTCACCACCAACTGCATACTGCTGAGTAGATTTGGCTCCGGGAGGCAAATCTGTATTTTACATTTTTTAAAGGAAGTTCTGTAGTAGGTAAGGGGCAGTAAAAAAAACGTGGTTAGTCCGTAATCTAAACATTCCTATTAGATAAGAGTACTTGGACAACAGAGGCTAAGGCAGTCAGAGAGCGGAAGCTAGTTGCTTCTCTTCACTGTGGTAGAACGTATAAAGGACAACTGTGGAGCCAGTCATTTCAAGGGACCGTTAGAATATTTCTCATCAGAACAAAAGTAGGCTCTCTCCCTTGCATTTGCCTATAGAATTTAGTGAATAATAATAATGAAAAAAAAAACACCTCACACACAAAAAACCACACAGTGAAAGCAGTGTCTTCAGCTGACTACCACAAACCACACACACACACACAAAAACCACACAGTGAAAGCAGTGTCTTCAGCTGACTATTAAAATCTGTTGTTAATCTAGGGTATTTTAAAAAGTGAGGAGACATAGCCTGCTGCTGGGTCTGCCAAGTGGTGTCCAGACACCCCAGTGGACTTATCCAGTTTGCAGAAAAAGTCACCTGTGGACCAGGTTTTTCATGAGCTCCTGTGTCTCTCATTACTCTGGACCCCTGTCTGGTCTTTCGGTGGACCTCTGTACATCTTTTATCATTTAGGCCAACTCTTCAATCTCACCTTCTTTCTTTTCTGAGGAAATGACAGTGGTTTACCTCCTGTCATATAAACCTCTTTCGAGAAATGAATTTTAGGTGTTATTTATACATATTGTACTTGATATGTTTATTATCTTTTGGTATTCATTCCAATTTGATTTTTATGTCTTTGGATAAATTTAGGATATTAAAGTACCATTTAGAGTATTTTTTCCCGAAAGTCTTAAGCACCAGATTTCCTCCTATCTAGGAGTGGTCATAGCAGTACCAAAAATCTTTACTTTTAAGTAATTGAATGCTAAAAATGAACTATTTACTAGATTAAACACTCAGGAAAATGGAGTGGAAACTGACATATGAATTTGGCATCAAAACATAGGCTAATATATGTATATATTTTTTTAGTGGAGATTGACAAAAAGAAGGTTGTTTCCTAGAGTTTATTGTGGTTATTCAAATTTAGTTGAGAATATTATTGGACTCTGTAAAATATAAATGATACCAAGTATACATACTTGTAGAACCAGAAGGCATGCTCTTACATTTCAATTGTCTATACATAGGAAAAAATATGAACTTTCAAGGAAGCTTTATGTGAAAAAGCAATTTGAATGAACAGAAAAACGATTGACTAGAGGAGGCTAAGATTAAAGGAACAATAGTATACCACTGTTTCATCTTTCATGAAAGATCATTAAGAGATATTTTTAAAAAAATCAAAATTTGAAGTTAAATTTCTGAATACAATTTGGTGATATAGATTCTTCAGGTACTTCTTAGTCAATGGGTAAGTAGAATATCTGTAGCTGTAGCTTTCACACTTGTGAAGATATAAATATGTCTAAAGCTTGACATTTTCCTAGTAGATCTGATAGACAATGGGAAGTATCTCTGAAGGACAGAAGTTACAAGGCTGCTTAACTTATATGAAGGAGTGAGTGACTTAGGTCCTGGGAGAATCTGGTTCCCATTTCCCCCTCTTATTACCATATTATATATCAATAAAGAAGGTGTAGTTCATGATTCAATTAGGTAGGGTCCCTCCCCAGTGGGTTTAGCGTCCAAATAAATAGGTTTCCAATTAGAGTGATGTGGTTCATTCACAAAAGGAAAATAATTTCAAGTAGGAGCATGTGTCTGTGCAAACTCATACCACTGATATATATGAAATAACAGGTTCAGTTCACACGTGTTTTTTATTGCCGAACATGGATACAAATGACAAAATTAGGCTCTAAGACTTGATTAAAGTTCCAATATATGAGCATTTCAAAAAACGTGCCCACAAAACAACATTCTGACATTCTCCCCTGGCTTTAATCTCGGGTAGTAACATGCTCTCTCTATAGCACACAAGCTTGATGCTGTTAGTGCCACAAGCTCTTCCCATGTGGTATAGATCTGTCTCATTTCTCTGAAATGTGTTCTCTTGCATTCCAAAGTCCTTCCTATATTTTCGCTGAAGAAATCATTTCTAATTTGGAAACCTCTATAGGTGGAATCCATATATCGTTTTTACAATTTGGTGGGGAACGAGCTCTCTCTTTTGGATACTGGATAATAATAGATTTTGTGGGCATGACAGCAATATGGCCAGATTCTCTGTGAAAATAATTGCTTTCATGCTGTTATTTGAAAGAAGAATAATAGTCTTTGTTATTGAAGAAATTGCTTCTTTTCATCAGAAACCCTGATGTATCTAATTGAGTCCCTGGGTATTCCCTCTCTGTCCATGCTGAGATTCTGCCTCTAGCACAGATGCCGAAGCCACAGATGTCCACTACGCAGATCAGAGCATCCTTTTTCAGATGGTTTTATTTTCTAGCATCAGAACTGAAGATATGATCACAAAGAATGAAAACTTTTCTTTGTGTAATAGTTTAGAAATGGAGAAGCATTTCTGGCTAAGATGGCATTCTACATTTTGAGCATTTTTATGGGGGATGAGATGCAGATTGCCACTGATTATTCATAAAATGTCCTTAGAGAAGAGTTTAATAAGCACAGTGTTCTAGAAAATGCAATTTTGGAAGGATCACACGGCCTGGCCACATGTTACAAATTAAGGAGAATTAATGAGATTGGAGATAATTTTTGCTATGGTGTTACTGCTGCTTGTAAGTGCAAGAGCTGGAGGGTATGTGAAGTAAATGTTTCTTAGTTCATATGGTGGTGCATGATGCATTATCTTGGCTCTCCTCACAAAGTCATAAATCGATGGAATGAGCTGGAAAAAAAAATCCAAAAGAATTTTGATAGGGTAAGTACTCATTGGGGGCCATTCTTGACCAAATGGCTACTTGGCTGTGTTATCTGAAGACTCTCACATAATCTCTAATTACTTCAGTTACTTCATAGGTCAAGTACAACCCATTCTATGCCTACCTGGCATCATTGCAACTATTTAAAACCATTGCACTGTCTCTTAAAGTCAGTTCAGCTGATTTCATTTTCCCTTGAGTAGACAGGTTTGTTTGGGTGTTGTATAGACAAAACCTCATTTATCAGCAGTAAAACATCATCCATTTAAACTCTACCGATTCATAATTTGTGTTATTTTGACTTGGGTGGATCTAAAATTTATCTTAGTACAATCTGTTAAAGACATTAATAAAATTAGTATGCTAATAGTATAAACTACAAGAGACTGTAGAGGAGATTGGATCAAGATGGGGAAATGGCACATGATTCTCAAATCCCTAAGTTAAACAGAGAAAATGTTAAAGATTTTAAAATAATAAGTCCATAATAATATTATAAAAAAATGACCAATATAAAGCATATGAAATGAGTTACTGACAAAATGATAGTCCCAAAAGTGCACAATAGAATAGTGCAGTACATGGGGATCTCTAAGAGACCTCTACATTTGAGGACTTTAAACCCAAGAGACAGAAGAATGCCTGAGGGAAAGTCAGAGCAGTTAATTGGTGTCACAGTGCAGGTGAATACTCTACAACCAATTTCAAAATTACAAACCACCTACTTCCCCTCCCCCTCTTTCCCCCCCTGCCCCACCCCAGCCCCTGGAATAATGAGTGTGAGGACTTGGGTCAGAAAGGAGGGCTGGCCTTGATGCCCTTATGATGCCCAGATATGGTAGAAGTCTTTACTCCCATAAAGTGATTTGCAGGTACTTCCTTGTTGGCTAGATCGTTCTTTCCTTTCTTATGGTGGGTACAGATCACAATAAAGAGAAACATTATTTACAAACAGGTGAGCGGGATTGTAAAATACAATCATAAGCATACCACTGAGAACCATCATGCATTAGTGGTGGTGAACTAAATAAAGATAACACCTGAAAAAAGAGATCCAATTAAGGACACAGAAAAGGGCTTTGGAATAGTATAAATAATATTCCCAGTGGAATAAGAAACTATATCTCATTCATAAAACAAGAAGTCTTGAAGATGAAAAATAATATAACTGATAAACAATTGAGCCCAGCCAGTGTCACTCAGTGGTTGAGCGTTGACTCATGAACCAAGAGGTCACTGTTCAATTTCTGATCAGAACACATGCCCAAGTTGCAGGCTCAATTCCCAGTAGGGGGTGTGCAGGAGGCAGCTGAACCATGTTTCTCTCTCATTGATGCTTCTATCTCTCTATTCCTCTCCCTTCCTCTCTCTCTAAAATCAGTAAAAACATATTTAAAAAGGAATTGAATAGACAGATTTAATACATGCCTGCATAACTCAAGCAAGAATTAATGAGCTGTAAGATTAAGCAAATTAATTCTAGAATATAGCATAAAAGAATAGATGGAACATATGAAAGAAAAGAAATAAACAGAAGTTTAATTATAAATGTTATAGAAACTCTGAAAGTGAGAAATAATGAAAGAACTGATAAAACATTTTTGAGATGGAGATAGATATAAGCCTTCAGATGGTCTATAAGTGTGGAGCTAGGTGAATGAAGAAAGACCCATATATAAATAGATCTATTGTGGTGAAATTTTAAAATAAAAGATTCAAAAAGTAAAAAATATATTGCTTAAGAGAAATGGAAATCAGGTTAACATTGGACTTCTCATCAGCAACATTGGAAAACAGAAGGAAATAAAGAAGTAGCTTCAGAGTTTGTAGGGGAAATATTTTTAAATCCCTAATATACATATTCCTAACCTAGCTTATAATTTATGGGGATGGGCATATAAAATTTAAACACAGAAACTTTATAAAAGAAATATTAAAAACTTGTTTAAGAAAAGTAAAAAAAACACCATAAATAAAATGGAATGATGTGGGGTATAAGAAATATTAAATAATAAATTACTTAAGTAATGCTAAAATTGCAGTCATAATTACTTTAAAAAGATTTATTTAGTGTATATTCTTTTCCTGTTACTATTTTAGAACTATTCATTGATAGAATGTTAAACGTTCATGTTACAAATATAAGGACAAATATCATAAGACTAAATATAATATATGTACATCTCCCAAATTGCCAAAGGAAAAGAATGAAATGAGATTTAATCAGTCTAACAACAGCCAGAAAGGGACAGGAGAAGAAACCAGAAGCATGGTTTACTATCTATATTCTATATATATAAAAGCCTAAGCAACTGGCTGACCAGCTGACTGGTAGCTATGACATGCAATGAACACCAGGGGGAAGACAGTCAATGTAGGAGCTGCTGAGCAACAGCAACTTTGCAGAGTGCCCCCTCGCACTCCGGGATCCCTCGGGGGATGTCGGACTACTGGTTTTGGCCCGATCCCTGTAGGTCAGGCCGAGGGACCCCACCTGCCAGAGGGACCCTGCTCACTCTACAGACGCCCTTCAAGCCCCGGTGCTGTCCCAGGTGTCGAGGCTGGGGAGGGACTGTGGGAGGGTATCTGGCCCATCTCGCCCAGTCCTGCCCCTCTGGCCACCTTCTAATTAATTTCCTTTCAATGTGCATGAATCCGTGCACAAGGCCTCTAGTTAAAAAAAATAAAACAAGGTGGAAAGAACAAGTTCAAGTATATTAAAATATAGTCATCATCATATTAAAGTTATAATCATGTGAAAATATTAAATTCTCCCACTTAAAGAAGGATTAAAATTAGGTTAAATAAGGAGAGATCAGGTTATCTGATACATCTGACTCAAACCTTATCAACTTTCTCAGGGTCTTTCTACGAAATCACTAACACAGCCTTTGTGCAGTCTAGAGAGAGGCATGACTTAGAAAGAATTGTAGTGTTTTCTGCCAGATGGAGTTCACTGCAATCTGATGTATAAAGATATGTAGTACATAGAGAGTCCAAGAAAGTGTTTGAGAGAGCTACAAGGTGTCATTAGCATCGATTAAAAGAGAAGTGACAGTTCAAGACTTACAAGGACCTTTTGATACTCCAACTTCCTACTGCCAGGAATCCAGTGGAGAAAGCTGCCTACCAACCAATGATGGCATATTCCTCAATGCCCTCTTCAAATATAGCCAAGGAAGAGGAAGGAAAATCCCAGAGTGTAGAGCAAATAGCCAAGGAAAACTGTGGCTGGGAAGTTTCTTCTAAGAAGCAGGACTTGGGTCTCATCAAGAGACATTTTCTGTCCCTGGGAGACGGATCCGTCCACAGTGATTTAGAATGGCCATAGACTACATTATTATTTGTTCTTCAAACTCCCCCTTTTGAAATGGCAGCACTCATTGCAATTATCCCATTCCCATTGTTTATGTTGGATGTGTGGAGAAGGGGGGCAGAGTTCTTTAGATCAAGAGTTCAAATTCTGACTGCTTTTCCCCTGTTACATTGTTTGAACTCTTTGAATCTGTTTTCCTAAGAATAAAATGGGAAGAATAATATTAATACTACTTTGCATATCTGCGCGGATTGAGAAGGCATTGATGAGAATCTTTGTATATTGGAGGGTGCTCAGTAAATGATAACTGCTGC
This sequence comes from Myotis brandtii, assembly GCF_000412655.1. Classification (NCBI taxonomy): domain Eukaryota; kingdom Metazoa; phylum Chordata; class Mammalia; order Chiroptera; family Vespertilionidae; genus Myotis; species Myotis brandtii. Next base: position 8,000,938 of record NW_005369942.1, read on the forward strand.
TGCTCTTGCTTTGATGGTGTTGTTCCTCTCCCAGAACTTTCTTGTATAATCAGCCCCTTGCAGAACAGTACTTGGTTATTCTGTATATGCTGTTCAAGTAGATGACAGTAATATGAGTCTTCTTTAGTGTAGTAGTGCCCAGGGCCAAAATAATGACTACCAGACACTTGAAGGTTTCAGTTGTCAATCATTTATTCTTGGGGGAAAAATGAAATTTAAAGTACTTTTCAATAAGAATAATTTTTATGGAGACAATCATTTGGAAACTACATTGTCATTGTCAGTGAGAACTACAGGAATTTGAATCGGTATTTTTTAAAACTACAGAACAAACACTTCTGATTTATTTGGACCAGTCATGAAATTGTATTATCATAATTATCCAACATAATTCCAAGGAGTGTACTAGTACTCAACTATATGTTCCTCAGAAGGCTGCGTGTCCTGTTTTCACAGCTGGCATATGTAAAATTTTGTCAAATTCCTTCTAACTTTATTTCTTCTCCTTTTTCCATTATTTGCACTCTAGGCAAGATATGCTATGCAGCTCAAACTCCAGAATGTTTTTGTTCAAAAGAAACCCCTGAAAGCTCAGCATGCCAAAATTGCCTTCTCCTTTGAACTCGGGGGGATTCACATAGACAATGCAATGTGAAAAGAAGCATCTATCTCTCAGGAAGGTAGACGATTTGCTCAAGATTTATGAGGCTTTGCTTTTTGAGATGAGGCCTGATAAAGGCTGGGGCACTTCTGGGAAACAACCCCTCATGTCTACTCAACTGTGCTGGCAGCTGTAGGGTGTACAGAAGCATGAGGTGTCATGAGCTCCATCTTTAAATATCTTCAAATAGAGATAAGTTAAAATAAGAAATACTTATGCAAAACTATGATGTAATACTGTGTCAAAACAAGTAAATGTGCTATAAAATTCAGAGAAGTGTACACTGAAGGCTTGGAAGAGAAGTGAAGTGTCAATTTAGTTGAGCTATCCACAATGTTCCAAGTTTGGGAAGATCATGGGCAAGGAATAGGGAGGTGGGGGAGCCTGCTTTGTGAAAAAGTGAGCAGAACAGAGGCTCCAGAATAGAGGGCTGTGAAGCTAGGGAAATTCGTCGGGATAGTATGTCTTGAGAGTCACTTACAGGTTCAGAATTGATTTGGAGAAACTTAAGGAGGAGAGAGGATGGAGTGAAAAAGGCAGTGGTGTTGAAAGCAGGAAACCTAGGATCAAATTCATATTTTGCCTCCAAGTAGCTTAATGGATGAGAAGACTATAGGATCTTTCTTCTTATGGATCTCAAGACTAGCAGCAAATACATATATTTAAATAAAACATTCTCTGATAAATACATATTTAAAGTTATGATAATTGGCTGAGGGACAAAAAGAAGGTAGGTTTAGGCACAGTGAGCCCAGAAGGGCAGTGTGAGATTGAGGAGGTAGACCTTGGGCCAGAATCAAGTTACATGTATTGGAGTTCATACTAAGAGTCATGGAAAAGACATTTTCTTAAGCTAACTGTGGGCGGTCTGTTTTATTTTGCATTTTGTTGTTGTTAAAACTTAAAATTTTTAAGGGGACATTGGGGGGATAAGGACATATTTGTAATATCTTATTCAATAAAGGGAAAAAAAACTTAAAATTTTTAGAGAAGTTATAAGTTCACAGCAAAAGTGACTAGAAAGGGAAGAGATTTCCCATATACCCCTGCCCTCACACAAGCACAGCCCCCCACCCCCCATCAACATTCTCCACCACAATGGTGCATTTATTTCAATTGATGAACCCACATTGACGCACCATAATCACCCTAAGTCCATAACATACATTAAGATTCACGCTTGGTGTTGTACATTCTGTGGGTTTGGGAAGATGAATAATGACATGTACCCATCATTATGGTATCACGCAGAGTATTTTCAGTTCCCTATACATCCTCTGTGCTCTTCCTCCCCCATCCCCAACACCTGGCAACCACTGATATTTTTACTGCCTTCACAGTTTTGTCTTTTCCAGAATGTTGTATAATTGGAATCACATAGTATGGCGCCTTTTCATAGTGGCTTCTTTCACTTAGTAATAGGCATGTAATGTTCTTCCATGTCATTTTGTGGCTTGATAGCTTATTTCTTTTTAGCGTTGAATAATATTCCATTGTCTGGATGTACCACAGTTTACTTATTCATTCATCTATTGAAGGACATTTTGATTGCTTTCAAGTTTTGGTAATTGTGAATAAAGCTGCTATGAACATTCATGTGCAGGGTTTTATGTGGACATACATTTTCTATTCCGTTGCATAAATATGAAGGAACTAGAGTATGAGTATGTTTAGTTGTGTGAGAAACTTGCCAAACTAACTTCCAGGGTGTTTACACTATTTTGTTTTCCCACCAGCAGTGAATGAGAGTTCCTGTTGCTCCACACCTTCCCAGCATTTGGTGGTGAAATGCGAAAATTGAACTGGAATGCCCTGAATTCCCGGGTTCTTGTCCCAGTGGATTTGAAGAATGAAGCCATGGACAAAAGGTGATAGGTGAAAAGTACAGAAACTTTATTGCAAATAGACACTACCTCTAAAACCTAATTCTAAATTCTAAGCCTAAGACTCTGTCCCTCCTGGACAGACAGAGGGGCCCCTGAGAAGCATGACCACTGCTTTCTTTGTCTTGAGGCATTAAATAGGCTGCAGTTCTTTGTCTGAACCTGACCCCTTCTTATTGTTCATTCTGCTACATAGAATTAGTTTTCAAAGCCCACATGGTGTTCCCCACCTTCTCTCCCCCTTATCTTGTTGGTTGGAGTCATTTTTGATTTATCTTATAGCTCTCCCAGTTATGTTGGCAGAGAAATTTTTGCTTTACCTTATGGCCTTCCCAGTTACTCAGGTCAGGGCTACTTTTGGCCTAACTAATGGTCACTTTGATTGCTCAGGCCCGAGATACCTTTTGGTTTATGGCTATCTTTAATTGCATGGGCCAGGTATATTTCTATTTACCTATGCCATTTTTCTATCCTCTGTACAAGTAAGATAAACACCCTGGCGTCTTCAAGTCTCCATTATGTATTCCTCTCCTATAGACCCCTTTCATTCCTAAAACTTTTTAAACCTGCCTAATTAAACTAGCTAGCTAACCCTTTCAGTGGTGTAAGTGTTTTAGATTTTGGCTGCCTAATAGGTGTGTAGAGGTATGCCAGTGTTGTTTTAATTTGTAATTCCTTGAGGATACATTGTGTGGAACATCTTTTCATATGCTTATTTGCCATCTTTAGTGAGGCATCGGTTCAGGTCTTTGGCCCATTATTAAATCAGATTATTATCTTATTGTTGAGTTTTAGAAGTTGTTTGTGTATTTTGGATAGCGGTCCTTTATTTATAAGATGTCTTTTGCAAAATATTTTCTCCCACTCTGTGTCTTGTCCTCTCATTCTTTGGACAGTGTCCTTTGCAGAGCAGAAGTTCTTAATTTTAATAAAGTGCAGCTTATCAATTATTTCTTTCATAATGTCAACTGAAAAAAGTATCAACTAGGTGCTTCATCACCTAAAAGGACTTATTTAGGAGAAAGAAAGGGTTGCAGCCCAGTGCACGCAGACACAGCAAGCCACGTGACAAGATGCAGGGTGTTTATGGAACGGAAAAGGAAGTTAAAGGAAGGGGAAGTCAAGACCATAGAGCTTTATTATAACATAGAATTCTTCCTGTAGGGTTCTTGTGATTAAGTAGAATGCCAGAACTTCCATAAGCCCTACCTCCTCCCATAAATCCTCCCAACTGATTGTTTGCTTAAAGTCCCAGTTAGTCTTTATCATGATCATGCCTTTGGTATTTATTAGGTTTGTATATTTGAAAGAGCCCTCTGGTTGCAATGTAAAGAAAAGTTTGGTGAGAGATAAAACCGGATGCAGGAAGTGTGGTTGAGATGCCACCCTAGGTATGCAGAGCGGTTACACAGAAAGGCTGAGCATAGCACCCACCTGATCCTACTTCTCTGTGACCATGGAGAATGTGAATTACCACTAAGGAGGTGTCAAATGCCCCTGTGGAGTAGTTCAGTACAAAAGACATCTTGACAATCTTTAGAAAGAAACAGAACACTTTGATTTTAACCAGGTAATATACACTTACTCGAGTCACTACCTGAGTGTGTCCCTGTTCTCCTCTCTGGGAGCTTCAGCAGATGATTGAAAACTCATCTGACCTCAATCTTTTCCTTCTTTTTCTCTCTTTATTTTCTTGGAATAATGTCACGTTTCTAAAATGTACCAAAAGTTAAAATAAACACACTGGTATGAATAAAGAAGCACACTTCCAAGGTAGGATTAAGGTCATAGTAAATAGCACATTTTAAAAATAGAGCTTCATTATCTTCCAACATACCCTGTTTTACTCACATGTGGTGCAAGGCGATGGCGGGCTGGTTTGTCCTATCACATGTGCTCCAGCCTCGGTGGACACACACCAGACACACATGACTTTTGAATCATGGAGTAATCTGAGAGGCCCATGAGGTCATTGTGAGCATTCTGCTGCCAGGGTTGCATTGTTCCTTCACCAAAGAACTTCGAGCTCATGGCCTAGTGCAGATTTAAACAGCTCATGCTAAACAGCTCTTTCCTTCTTTTTGGCTCATTCTTTGTTCTAACTGAGGTCGTAAAATCTCTCTTTTTTTCATTTTTCATTCTTTTGGGTGTTTTCTTTTTCATTTTCCTATTCCTTATGTAGAATTTAATTGTTAACTTTTATCTTTCAGCATGTCTGAAGTTTAGGGAAAAACAAGCTATTGATATTTCAGCAAAGCATGTGTTGATATAAGAACGTCCAAACCTATAGAACATTTTTGTAAGAATTTATTTGTATCATAATGTTGAGGATACATCTGGAAGCAAGACCTCAATGGATTTCAAAAATGCTCTGGAGAATGGCAGTTTTGCAGCTCATTTTATACACTAGAATCAACGGAAGAAAATGTCAGGAGGAAACATGAAATCCATTGGTGGTAGCTTCAGAGGGTGGGAGAAAGCAAAACAGGGAAATATCTAGGATTGGATAAAACACAGGGCAGTTAACATATAATATTTACAGCACAGAGAGATGGTATGTGGGCAACAAGATTATAACCAGGGGTTCTGTGGTCTCGCCCTCACTGCCAGAGGTTGTGTTTTTGAGGGATCTGGAAAAGAAAATTCCTCTGACATTCAAAGATCTGTTATTATAGATGCATCAGAACAATAGACAGGGATCACTTCAGATGAAGATTGACCTTTACTAAGGAAGCTATAGCCCTGTGATGTGACCACCTGCCATGACTTGCCCAGTTATGAATTTATGATCAGAATATCCTGTGTGGTGACTTTCGATCACTATGCCTGTCAGGCCTTCCCTGTGGCTTCTGGAGCTTGTCAGGTTTATTCTCTAGCCCTTTTTCTGTTCACACATGTTAGGGCAGTTGACCCTTGACATGTTCCATTTTCTAGGTGGTCACAGAATCGGGCCCGTGGGATCTGTATCTTACACTAGGTGGTCCTTCAGGGCCAATGTGTGCCTGCTGCCCTCCTGCACCCCCAGAGCACAGCTGCTCAGTCCCATTCCTCCCTCTGCCACTGCGTCCCCTGGAACTATTCTTTGGAAGGCTGCTCGGACTCGGGTAGCTACAAGAAAGCTATTTATAGAGTGGGGTCCACAGCTCTACTTTTATGTAAGTGTAAAACTGCTCACACTTCAGAAATCTATGGCTTCATCCTGTCCAACTTGATTTGCTTGGGCAATTTTTATATTAGTTTCAAAAGGGATTATGTCTCTTGGAATACAAATTCACCAGCACATGTGCACTAGAAAGAACATTGGTGTGATGTTTATTGGTTTGTAAATTTGCCAGAATGTAAAGAATGAGATGCTGCTTTCATACTGACCACCATTTCCATCCTCAACAGAAAAGGAGATGCCAGTCGCACTCACCAGCACCTCTAACAACAAGTGGTTGTGCCTTTGGCTTTGATTAATTATGTAAGACTATATCTTGATGTATTTGTCTTTCAAATATCAATATCATCACCTTATGAAAAGAATATAGACAAACCATTCTTGTGTAAACCTGAAACTTTTCTTTTGGTCAATCACTGACTCTTTGAAAATATTCTCTGCAGTGGACTATTTTGAGGTCAAACATTTTAAAAAGACGTAGGAACCAACACTTGGACATTAGACCATTAATGGTTTGTTTTCTCTTCTAAAACTAGGAACTCTTTGTTGAGCTTGAGTTTAGATATCTGGTTTTGTGAAATTTTGAGATGTTAGTCTGAGTTTTCTTCCTCTGCTTGGTCCCCCTTCATCCCATTACCTGCTCTTCTCAGTGGACAGTGATTGTGGAATCCTACCCTCAGGGAGGTCTGTGGCAGGACAAACAATAGAAGCAGGATGCAAGTCTTAAGGGCTTAATGGATGACAATCACTGGGTATGAAATAACTATCTTAAGGACTCATGAGATAGAAGGATTTTCCTGCGATGCAATTCAGTGGTTTGGAGAGCAGGTAATAGGACCTGGGTCTTAGAAGTGACCATTTTAGAAGGAGCAGACCTGTAACAACAACCAAAAGACAAAGAGTTTGGAGAGTGATAATCTGATGTGGACGGATGAAGCAGAAATAGTGAAAATGCCTCTTTTGGTTACTGCTGAATCCCCTTCTCTGTTCTCAATTGCATATACTTTTCTGGAAAAGCGAGGGAGATTTAGATGGGACTGGATTTCCCAAAACTTTGTGAGTAAGAGTGAATGGGAGAGTCTGGGATTTCTTTTGATTTAATTATTTTCTGTGCATTCATGCATATTTTTATACTTGATGCATATGTATGCTCACATTGTGAAAAATAATGTAAATTTGGCTTTGGATTGGTGATTTAATAAAGTAATAAGTAAGATCAGCGAAAAATGCAGAATGGAATGTAGGCCTATGTTTTTGTCATTGTTATTTCTCAGTTGCGTTTCCTTGTTCTCTTACTCTGGATTCTGTGAACACATAATCCATAGAAATTAATTTAAATTTTCTTTTGATGTTGATCTTCATCAGTTCTCAATTTAAATACCAAACACTTCACACACCACAGATTCTTGTTTTAATCCATGAATGTAATCAACATTTCATATTACCCTTCATATGTTTGCTATTAGTAAGCCTCTAAATTCTGTTCTCAATTACCACAGATATGCTAAATGTATGTATAGCAGAAACTTGCTAATTTGTAACTTAAAAGCCTGGAAAACAATGGGCTTAAATTAATTGGGTATCTGGTACTTTTAAAATTATGAAACAACTGAAGTTGAGAAAGAACAAATACTGTACTTTCTATTATGCACTATTTTATATGAACAGATAATAGCTTACATGAGACTTCCGAGTTACTCCCAACTATGTATGTTTGTACAGCTATGTATTTAGGCACTGGTTGTAGGTCAATATGCCAATAACCAATTTGCCAAAAGTCAGTTTACTGAATGACCAATTCACTGAGTTACAGAAGAATTTCTTAGAGTTGTAGTTTTTCTGTGTCTCTTGTCTCTACATTATATACCAGTGGGTGTTTCCCCTTAAATACAGTTTGCTGAATGTCCTATTTATGTGGACTTATGTTCACTCTTGTCTCTTGTGGTAAATGTTTCAGGCAAACATTTTTGTTCAAATTATTAGGTTAAAACATTGATTTGGGCCTTGGGGAATGAGGATTGCCAAACAGAGACTAGAAAAAAACATTGGACTGATGAGAAGGCCAGAAATCTGGAGAGCTATGTGACCTTGAACAAGCCATTTATCTTCTGAAGGCTTAGGTTTCCTGATCTCAACATGTTAGCAAGTGTCTCAACTGAGAAATGAGTCTTGGGGAAGAAAGAAGTGGACTCCCGTTCTGCCTATAATTGAGCAGAGAGTGTGGTCCCCGTTACCTATGGAGAACAGTGTTACTTATGTCAATAGCACCTGTTATGTATCCTAAGAGATAGAGGGTTGAGAATAGCATTCTCAGATAACTTCCAGCCCTGATATTCTATGATTTCATGGTCATGGTCTTCTAGGCACACCAGAACTGCTATGTCTCTGATTTAAGGGAGTTTCACTCCATAGTGCTCCAGGAGACACAGTACAGATTTGGATAACATACTTCAGCTAAATGGAATATAACACAAGATACTTAAAACAATTTTGCTAATAAAATGAACATGTTGATGGTAACCCAGAGCCCCTTAATGAGATTCAAGGTGACTCAAGGCAGGTGGTTGGGGCACATCCGTTTCAAGCTACATGTCCTTGATGAATGCCATCAGACAGTGTGCATGGGGTGCTGGGGGGAGGGGACAGGACACCAAAACAACAGGAGATAAAGACTTCTCTTGGCTTTTCATTTCTCCTGTTGCTGTCTCCCTAATGCTAAAGGTAAGGTAATGCCTTTGTTTTCCATCTTGTCTAGATTCATTGACCCAAGAAGTTGAACTGGTTTCTGAAGAAGGGTGCCTTATACAACCTTCGCGCCTATCCTTCTCCTCTCAACATCCTTTGTCCCCTCAATAGCTTTTAGGTTCCCTCAGTGGTTCTATTACTATACAATGGTGGAGTTGTTTACCATTAAAAGGAGTTCATAGGGTGAAATTTACCCAGGGCTCACTTAAAACTGCCGCTGCATGCGTGAACCGCTTCCAGGGTTACTCACTTCATTCGCTTTTGCTAAAGAACCTGTCAGTCAAATGAGAAGCTGCTGACAGCAACTTTTTAAGACTCTTTTCTCTTAACCAGAACACATTAAACACCTTGAAAACAGATAAGCAAACATTTTCTCACAGGATCTTGTACATGTTTCCTTGCTGCCCATTTCAATATAATGAAATTCTTGTTGTGCAAAGAGGATTTTGGTAAAATGCATCGAATTTCTTTCTTTTTCATTTTGTCCATACGTGTGCCCATAAATCCATGACATATGTGATTAGTATGATAATAAGTTTCTATTTTAAAGATTGAAGGTCTTTATTATGATCCACAGCTCCACTTAAGTTTTCCTTGTGAAAAATGTGATGTTTCCATTTGCATCTAGTCCTTCTGTTTTGTTCATCTTCTCCATTAGCATGAATGTAGCATTGTGAAACCAGGAGGGTCACGGTAGTGGCTTCTTTTAGGGGAGTACCCTCACCGGGCAGCAATACCCAAGAAGCTATGTGGAAATGGGCTTTGTGGTGATGGATCACTGTTGCAAAGAGCACTGTGACACTGATAAATATTAAAGAGCTACTGTTGCCCCCATGGAAACCATTTTATTTTTATTTAGTTGCTTCTGAAACCTACTCTTAGTACTTCTCTTTCCTTTTATTTCTGAGCTGATTTCCATGACAACAGAGTCTCTGGTTCTTGGGAGTATGTCTGCCTCTATTCTCTACTTTGAGTAGTCACCCTCTCTTTGCTGAGAAGATGAGTGACAATGAAGTGAGGAGTAAATGGTTACTGGAGCAAATGAACTCGCAGAAACAAAGGTCCCCTTTTCATGCAAATTTCCACAGTAATTTAACATGAAGAAAAGAAGCCAGGGTACAAGATAGCAAGAGAACTGGATGGTATTTGAGGCTGTTCCATGGAGCCTTGACATCTCTTTAAGCGTGTCATCCATCAAAGCATCTCTCTCTCTGTCTCTCATATAAAGGGAAACACATTTCCATTTTGAAGGGAGACACAGAGGAACATAAAATCTAGCCTCAGTCATAGGGCCTGGGTGTACATTCACAGCACCAGTCCCTGATGTCACTTAACTTTGTCACTCATTCCTAACTAATCAGAACATATCTGTGTGTGCCTACTTACAGCCCAAGCTGTCCTCTCTGCCTGCGATGCCTGCTCTTCTTCTTTTCTTATTTAAGTTTTCTATGCCCTTCAAAGCTTACCTCAAGCTCTGTTCCATTATCTTTTTAGTTGTTGCCTCCAGATTGGTCATTCTTATTTTAGAATTCCCATTACATTTTGAGTTAGTGTCCATCACTCAATTGCCAGTTCTTCCTTATTTGGTGAAATTTTCTCACCAATATTTATTGAGGAAAGTGAGCATGTATTATACTGCATAGCTCTTTATCTGTAACTCTTGATATAATAGCAGGTATGTAATATGTGATTATTAGGTGTAGTAGCTACAATTTAAGATACATGAAACTAAGAAGGATAAATTTCATTTGACACATACATCTATCATGAATGTTTTCCTTCTAACTCTAACATAATGCAAGGATAGATTAGTTGACTATTCAGTAATGCCATGATTCACAGAATGCCAACCAATGCATTTTAGTTAAAACAAGTTTTAACTCTGAGGTGTAATACCTACTCACATTTTTTGCTGTGTTATTATTATTGATAGTAATAATATTTATAATAGCAAAGACTGAGAGCTTACTTTATGTCTAGTACCAGTCTAAACATTTTAAGTATGTGTACTTTTATTTAATCCTCACAATAATGCTATGAAGTAACTAGTAGTACCGTAATTACCATTTTGTAGAAGAGAAAATTGAGTGTTAAGTAACTTGTCTACAATTATAGAATCTGGTCCTCAGCAGGCTGGCTCCCAAGTCTGCATTTTTAACCACCCTTCTATTCTGCCTCTTCCACCTACACTCTCACCCTCTCTGGTGCCCTGTGTCCCTCGCTACCCAAATTCAGGACCAGAGAGTCTGAGAAAGTTTCTGACAAGCCTTTCATCTGAAATCTTAACACTCACCACACAGAACTCAGAGGTGGATTCGGGTTGGATAGTTAGGTCTACTCTAAATAACAGAATAGGATATTGTAGTTAAGTTGACACATGAGATTGCTAGAAAGTTCTTAAGTTAGTGTAAATGTGGTGCTAATGAAAACATAAATGAAGGCCAGTAGGTCAGGTAGTTTGATGAGAATTCCTTTTAAACATCACTTCTTTCTATTAGTTATTTGTTAAATTATAGCATTGATGAGTAAAGTTGAATTATAAAATTGCTTGGAAAATGTATAATATAAAGTAAATAATCCCAGAACTTATTTCTCTTGTGCTGTAGGGAACGATTGCTTTCCTAATTGGCAAGCAAAAGACTCTTCCTCACTCTTATGTATTTATGGACCCAACTTGTGTGCTGGGACTGAATTACTATTGAAGGAGATTGCTCTTTAATTAACACAAAGGACAAAGCGGTTTCTCTTTTTATTGTGTGTATATGTCCCTTTGAGAAGGGACTGTTTAGTGTAAAGGTCTATTTTCTGAAGTAGTATATAATGAAATTAAGGCTACAAATCCCTCCTGTCACCCAGAGGGATGGTAAGAATTAGAGCTGAGAACAAATTTGACTCCACATCCACAGTGCAAAATTGTGATTCCAAGGGCACTCCTTGTGGGGGATTTCAGAGGCTCCTGACAGCTGTGCTCAGAGAATCAAGCCCCATCACTCATAAATCTGCCCTCACTGGAGCAGGAGGCGAGGTGCCACATATCAGCAAGTGTCATCGTCCTCACTGAGTGAAATACCTGTTTTTCTACATTGAAATGAGAGAAAGTAAGAACAACCAGCATGAGCCTAGAAATGATTTATTCATCAGTCATACATCTACTGGGAATCTTCTGTCTTTCCGGTACTGTACTAAGCACCAGGCACAGAAAAAGAGTAAACTTCACTCTCTGCCCTTTAAGATCTCATAATCTGGAGAAGAGGTTCAGGATGAGGGGACATTTTCAAACTGGTGTTACACATTACATAAACATCCCAGTGACATGTCTGAGTTTTTCAGGTATTGAGGGATAGGAGCAGAGAAAGGTATTACAGAGCAGATGACTTTTTGAGCTCAGCACACACAGAAAATCAGACCTGTTTGGTAGAAGCATAGAAAGGGATGCCTTCCAGAGGGAACTGGTTGTAGAATGGCATCCAGGTATGACAACACAGGGTTTCTGTGGGACACAGAGTACATACATGCTGTTCCATTTTGTTAGGGCCTATTGTTTGCATTCATTTAGAAGGCTTGACCTATGTTCCTTAATTCATCTTTAAAACTTCCCTCTGAGAGTGTATTTGGAGTTCAGCATCAGATTTGAGCTGTTTTGCATGATAGGTTGGCCTGGTGAAGGGCTGGCCTGGGCATTTCCAGGGCACACGCCAGGCGCAGGAGGTCCTGTGCTGTGGACTGCAGGCGCTAAGGGAGAATGCAGTGGCCGCTGGACCAGGGCTACAGCCTCCGGGGGAGCTGAATTGCTGCTCCCTGCTTGCTCATGACTCTTGCATTTCTACGCATTGTATTCCCTGTTCCCTCTGCTGCAGATGTCTGTCTCCCCCTTTCCTACATGAGAAAGTCTCGTTCTTATTTTGAAATCAAGGGACAATTAAGGGCTGGTATGTGGAAGAGGTTCTCACCTGACCTGTGCATGTTCCACACGTACACTGGTTTGCACGTGGTAGAGACACATCCATGAAAGCTTTCCTTTTTCCGTTTATAGTGTACAGTGTTGGTCTGAATTTATTTTAGTCATCTGAATTAATCATGAGTCAAGAGAACATCTGACTTTCAGACACCATAATCATCATGGTCGGTTAATGATTACATTAATATAAATAGAGTGTGTGTGTGTGTGTGTGTGTGTGTAGGGAGGGCACAAGAGATTGGGTTTTCCTAACACACGTACAAAATAACTCAAAGAAACAGTCTGACATTATAATCTGCAGTTTCTCCCCTTAAAGGAGCTGTGTTCCTTCACACCATAGACCTCTACAGAGCGCTTGACCGGATGCCGGGGCCTTGCTGTGAACACAGTCACCGCAGATGCACTGTCTGCCGCATTATGGGGCAAATAACATGGCCATAGCCACCAGCTTCATCTTTCAATTGGCATGTGTATATAGGCAGTTTTTTGAGGTAGTAATTAGCTGAAACCTCTGGTAATTTCTTCCAAAAGGCACGCTGGCCATTATGAGTCTCATTATGTTGCTTCTGCAGGCTGTCTCGTTCAAGTAAGTAGAGATTTGTGGTGATGGTCTGGTTTCTTCAGGACTCCTATTTTAATGTGATAGATAGAGAATGATGGTAGTGCCTGCAGTCTGTACCGAAGTCAGAGACATGATGTAACACTGGGGATATTTCTTTGGTTCCTGGAGTTTATTTTCAATGGGCAGAAGAATAGATGTTCAGATATATCTTTAGATTGTGATGTACTTGCACCTGAGGAGATGGACTCCAGAGACCTTTTATTGTCCCTGGCTTCTTCCCCTTTCCCTACTTTTTTTATTCTGGAAGTTTAGCATACTCCCCAGCTGAGGACACATGTAATTATTTTTAAAAATTTTGAAGCTCTAACTGGTTTGGCTCAGTGGATAGAGCATTGGCCTGAGGACTCAAGGGTCCCAGGTTCGATTCCGGTCAAGGGCATGTACCTTGGTTGCGGTCACATCCCCAGTGGGGAGTGTGCAGGAGGCAGCTGATTGATGTTTCTCTCTCATCGATGTTTCTGACTCTCTATCCCTCTCCCTTCCTTTCTGTGAAAAATCAATAAAAATATTAAAAAATAAATAAAAAGTTTAAAAAAGAATACTCAAGTAGATTCTAGAAGACATGTATGTGATCAAACTATATCAGTATTGAAACGGGAAAAATAGTCCTAAGCAGGGAATTGAAAATGGAGGAATTCCCTAAATCAAAGGGTGCTACATGGCATTACCGCTGTACTTATCTGTTGGCAGGTCAATGAGATGAAAAGTCATCTTCCACCTAAACCTTGCTGATCATCATACCTCTGGCTTGAGCTGATTTAGTGGGAGTAAACAAAGGAAATTTCTCAGAAACGATTCTATAAGCATTTCAGACATCGGAGCATGATAAATGGATACTTTGCTTACTTTAATTATCAGATGGGATGCTGGATGGCTGCAACTTTATGTCGTGTGAGAGTTTCTGTTTTACATTTCTTTGGGTTTTGATCTTATCTGTTGGTGTATTTTCTCAACACGGCAGACTTCTGGTTCGTCAGAGTCTAATAACACTTCTGATATTACTTGCTGCCCTTAAGTGCTGTTAGACAATTGAGTTATTTGATGCAGATGGTAGAAACAAGAATCCTGCAAGATAAATTACATGTAATTTCAACCAGCCAGAAATGGACCAGAATAGGATAAGTTGCTGTATGTTGTGTTTCACCCATTTTCCCTGGTGTTCCCAGAATTTCAGAAGCTCCACTGAGTCTTATTCTCTAATACATGCTCCTTGACGTGTTCAGAAACTGAAATCGCACTTTAGGAACAGGGAGAATATGGGGCCCTGACAGGTGGGGGAAGAAAAACAACATCAGTAAGAATTCAAAACTTCTTCATAAAAAATGATAACTTGCAACTGCAATGTGATAACCTCTCTTTTGATAAAAGCATGAGAAAATAATTTGTTTAGTTTTAAAAATTATTTCTCTTCAAAGATTAGGTTCTTCACTTTGAAAAACAGGTTTTAAATTTCTGTTCTCTGCCATTTGAACAATTATGTCAGTGCCTGCAAAGAGCCTTCCTTGAAGGTCCATGTCTGCTCTGAACAAGTTTATTAGTCTATGATTTTAAAAATTTGTCTTTTTATTTGAGAGATAGGATTTTCTTTTTCCCCCTCCTTTCCCGTATTTTTAAAGCAGTAACACCAAATACCAAGTATGTGTGTTTATGGTATGTAGGTCTTTCCGATGAGCCCATAAAAACTGAGGCCGCACATTTCCTTGTGAATTGATGATTTATTACCATAGTTGAATAGTTCTTTTCATTGGCATACAGTGTTTTTTTCAAGGTGTACTTGATCATGATTAATGAGCCTCACAAAATCCTAGAGCCTCTAAAATCCTAAGTATGTGGCTTATTCTTAAGAAGTGTAAATTACTTAAGAAAATGTAATGAACCTTAATTTTTAAAACTTTTATGCAGTTACATTCTAGAAAACATTTCTATTAAATGCATATAACATTAAAGATACATTTCTTTTGTCAATAACTTTAAATGACTTTAAAATAATGAATATACAGAAATAACTCATGTGTGATATATTTATAGAAAATTACCTATATGCAAATGTACATTAAATTAAATGATACTCTAGCATAAATTTTCAAAGTAACTTTAGCCAGTTATGCAGAATAGTGTCTTCCAAATGATAAAAAGGTATTCATTAGTATATGATTTTATTGTGATTTTTTTGGTCACTAATGACAGTCATTCTCAGTGGGACTGTTTTGCTTTATTTTATCCTAAAACACTCTTCTGATAGGTATAATACTCAAGAAGAGACTGAAACATTTCAAGCAAATAGAAATATTTATAACAAACAAAACTTACTTTCTGTATTTCTTTGATTATGCTAGTGTGGATATATCTTCATGGGAATATTTTTGTCTTGGATGTGAGGTAATGGAGTGCTAAAAAAAATTCTGTATTCTGAGAAATGTTCCTATGATGCTAATGTACAAAACTCTTGGCTGTCTTCACCTACTGGTTAGACATCTTGCATAATAATATATCACAATTGATTACTTTCCATTATACTTATATAACGGGACTCAGATCAATAATTTATAGTCATGATCATATTATACTCCATTCTAATGCTATTATTTGGTCTGCTGTGGTATGTATTTTGTCCAATTGAGAAAAAATGTTTTTTTACAAAAATAACAAATATATGAAAATAGAATTATATTTGGGAATTTTTTAAAGCTTTATTTTGGTCAATTGGGTTTGTGATCCATCTGGAAAGAAACATTTTTCAGGGTTTTCTGGCTTGGTTTAGTGAGTCTACTGTCTAATGATGAAAAGAAAATTATGTGCTATCATTGGATAAAAAAATCACACTATTGAAATTAGAAGAAAAAAGAATGACAGCAAATTTGAAAGGATAATGAGAACATGAAGAAAGTATTCTATAAAAATCCTTAGTGGGGCTATTTAAATTCCAGAAGTAATCTTTTAAAATTATTATTTTTTATTTTTCAATTACAGTTGACATACAATAAATCAGTCTCAGGTATACAGCATAGTAATTAGATATTTATATAACTTACAAAATGATCCCCCTGGTAAGTCTAGTGTTCACCTGGCACTATACACAGTTATTACAATATTATTGACTATATTCCCTATGCTGTACTTTACATCCCTGTGCCTGTTTTTATATCTGGCAGTTTGTCAGAAGTAATTATTAATAAAACTGTCTGAGAGATTGAAATTCAAATGTACATTAATTAGTACATAGTTTTTGAGTTCCTAATTTGAGTCTATTGTTGAACTATATTGTGGAAAAATCAAGAATGGTATATATTATTACATCCACCTCCTAGGAATTTAACATCCATTTAGTGAGACAAAGTAACCCATATAAAACAGCATACCCCACCTTTCATGGGATATACAGTAAGAATACATTGTACTGGTCAGTTATTCTCACAGAAACCAAATCTTTCAAAACATCAGGTCATAGTAGCGTGAAAACAAGTGATTGCTTGAGGAGACATGCTATGATGTGATAGAACGCATCTCAAATTTGGAATCAAAAGACTAGCTGTGTTAGCTTCCTCTTAGGCCCAAAGTTATGTACTTTCTGCCTGCAATTTAAACTCCAGCCGTTGCTACAGCAACCAGCTGGGGCAGATATGACCCCACAGAACCTTACTTGGCTGCATTGAGTATCTGTCACCTTGCAGAGTCTCAGCTGCCACCGAGCGGGAGATGTAGGAACCCACCCAGCTATTCTGGTGGATGTGCAGCCCTGAAAATGTGAGACCTGGAGACTAAGTGGGGAACCTCTGATCAATGGGGAACATGAGCTGGCGGATAAATATTTCCTTCCGCTGTTCCTTGAGCAGCCAATTCGGAAATGCAGTCTCCACACTCCTCACAGTAGGTGCCCACTGGGATGAAATCCCAGTTATCAGCTTGACAAATTCTCTGTGAACTGGAATTCCCTTCTCCCCTCTTTCACTATCACAAGTCCCCTATTCCTGCTTCTTAGGATCCGTACCCCAAATAAATTACCTGCACCCAAATCTTTTGCTCAGGCTTTGATCTTTGGGGACACACTGATTAAGATACTGTTTTTGGTATTTTTAAGTGTGTGGACATGACAAAAACACACACAACAACTCACTTTAAATCAAGAGACAGCCTAGATTGCCTGGGTTCTGGCTCAAGGTCTGTCAATGACACTGTTTTTGGTATTTTTAAGTGTGTGGACATGGCATAAAACACACAACAACTCACTTTAAATCAAGAGACAGTCTAGATTGCCTGGGTTCTGGCTCAAGGTCTGTCAATGACTATCTGTATGATCTTAGGCAAATTACTTTAACTTTTTGTGACCTGGTTTTCACACTTGTAAACTGGGGATCCAGCCTGTACCTATATTTTATGGATTTTTGTGGTGATTAAATATAAATCCCTTAGCAGTACCTGACTCATGGTAAGTGAGGCTGAAATGATTTCATTCATGCAAAGCACTTATAAGAAAGCCAAGCACATTTGGGGCTTAACATAGTGCACATGTTTTATTTTATAGTCTGGGGGTGAAGGCGTCCATGGAGCTGTGTTCCTCCTAAAGGTTCCAGGGGAGAACCCATTTCTTTGCTCTTCTACAGGCTGCCCATGCCCCTCACCTTGGGAGCCTTCCTTCCAACTCCTGAGCTGTTATCACATCTCCTTGTCTGAATCCAACGTCTCTGCCTCCCTCTTTTGGGTTTACCAGGATAATCCAGGATAATCTTCCCATCTCAATATCGTCAATCACATCTGCAAGCTCCCTTTTGACATGTAAGATTACATACTCACAGGTTCCAGAGATTAGCATGTCTATACCTTTGGGGAGCAATTATTCTGTCTGCCATAGTATTCAACAAAGTTGACTGGACAAATGTCGCTGAGTCCCAGTTACAGTGTTTATTACAATAAGAATGATTAGAATCAGAATGGCATGAGATGGTAAAATAAAACAAAAGCCTACATTTATTTTTACAAAATCCTGCTATAACATTGGGCTTTCAGTAATGTCTCTTAATCCTTGTACTGCTTCATAGATAGTTTTAGTCCACTTCATGTGAAGCCTGCTCCCTGGTCATACCAAGAGATTTGCAGTTTCCCAAACTCCCATGGTACTCAAAACTAGCCCTTACTATGTGGTATTTTATTTCATTTTATTTATTTTTTCTATTTTATTTTATTTACTTTTTAAATTTCTCTATTGATTAAGGTATTACATATGTGTCCTTATCCCCCCCCAAAAAAAAAAGTCTGATTGATGCTTCTCTGTCTCTGGATCTGTTTTTGTTCATCAGTTTATGTTGTTCATTATATTCCATAAATGAGTGAGATCATGTGATATTTATCTTTCTCTGACTGGCTTATTTCACTTAGCATAATGCTCTCCAGTTCCATCCATGCTGTTGCAAATGGTAAGAATTCCTTCTTTTTTACTGCAGCATAGTATTCCATTGTGTAGATGTACCACAGTTTTTTAATCCACTCATCTGCTGATGGGCACTTAGGCTGTTTCCAAATCTTTGCTATGGTGAATTGTGCTGCTATGATCATAAGGGTGCACATATCCTTTCTGATTGGTGTTTCTAGTTTCTTGAGATATATTTCTAGAAGTGGGATCACAGGGTCAAATGGGAGTTCCATTTTTAGTTTTTTGAGGAACTATGTGGTATTTTAATTCATTTGTTCTCTTTCTCCCTTAGAATACTGTAAGCTTCTTGAAGGACTGTGTCCTGTTTTTCTGTGAATGTCCTGGGTGGTCCCGTCTAGAACAGTCATGCTCACTAGTTTCTGTTGTGTGATGACATAGCTGACTGGATGCGTGAATCCATAGAATGCCTAAAGGATAGTTATTAAATATGATATTGTTTAATCTATAACTATAGAAAAGTTGATCATAAATCTCTTGCCTGGAAGCCACTAAAAAGAGATACAGAAACCAATAAAATAATTGTTTCAAATATTTTGGGGGTAATATTTTGGATTAATATGCTAGAGAAAGTATTTTAAGAAAAGTGTACTACAAATCAGCCTTAACTGCTGTGGACAGAGCACTTAAATACAGCCCAAGGTTAACTGCTTCCCCTCAGAGAGCAAATAGGGGACTGATGAGCTCAGAATTTTGTTGTGTGAGGAATGGAAAAATAAGCCCTTTGAAGCCACTTACCTGGTAACATGCAAATGCAAGCAAATATCACTACTACACTCCTTATCTTTGCAGCAAAAATATGCAAGTATATAGGCAAATGAGGTAGTGCTGTTGGCAGCCTGGAATTCTGCCCGGAGTGCCTCGGGTGACATGAGGTTTTGACTGTGCCCCGAAACTACGTGCCAGAATGCTAGCTAGGAGTTTCCAATTTTAATTTTGCAATGAAATTAGGTGTGAATGTGATGACTGATGTAATGTATGCAGTACTATCAGATTTATATTTGACATTAATATGTTGCTTCTGGGTACAGTAGTGGCTTTCCCAATTTTCCCTGTCCCTTGGTGTGTTGGAAGGAAGCCATCCCAACACCATGATGTCAGGCCAAAGCTCTCTTTCCAGTTGCTGAAATGGCATTTGGTGTAAGTCGCTGCAGTATTTTGTGTGGTCCACAGATTCAAATTCAAGCTTTGCATGCCTTTATAGTAGCAATAGTATTTCTCAGTAGAATTGTGTTCTTATGTGGCATGTGTCTTTGTACAACTATTCAAGATTTGATACCCTCAGATTTATAGAATCATTAAAGCTTTAATGCTACTTAGGACTTAGAATAGCAAAACCAGTTTCAGTAATATTGGTCTTCTCTGATGTTCAAAGTTTCCAAAATTTGAAATTCACATATGAGTAGCTGTAATGGTTAAGTATATATGTCCACTTGACTAAGCTATAGCATCCAGATATTGATCAAACAGCAGTCTAGGTGTTGCTGTAAGGGTATTTTTTACATGTGATTTAATTTTGTCTTAATATTTTTTTAAAAAGGTCAGCTAGCGCTGGTAGTCCCACTATGTGCAAGTCATCGTTGAACTACATTGACAAGAATGAGAAATAGAAGTGTCAAAAAAGTTGCATAAATCTCTCTCCACTAGCCCTGAATTCTGATTTTTGTAAGTTTCTGAAATTTTTGAATTTCACATTCATGGATCCTTAGCCATGTTATTGTTTTAAGTGTTTCTGAACTGCAAAGCATACACAGTGCCACAAGGAAGACCAAAGTAAAAATAAAGGAGAGTGACTACAATTTTCATAGTGTATTTGTCCCCCCCAAACACTAAAATAAATCAGTTCAGAGATAAAAATGTAATCTGGGTGTTAATCAATACATTCTTCTCTGCATACTCAGGACACATATTCTGACCTTCATTCACTCTTTCATACTGTACTAATAAACCCACGGACAGTCGAGCTCTGCCGGAAAGCTTTTCCTTGTAACATATCAGAGTCCACAGAGCCTTTGAACACATGTCTTGCTCAGTTCCTCTTTATGGGAATTACCACATGCAAATGCGAATGAATAATGCATGTTCTGTTTGTATTTCTTGGTGGGGACCAGAATACCTTAATATGAATTACATCATAAAAACTACAATTTAAATGTATTTTTTTTTGCCCAGTGATGACCACTTATTGGTCAGACAATTTCACTCCATCCTTCTTCTTGTCCATCGTTTGAATGGACCTAGTGTTTACACCAGAATAACTTTCTTTGCCTGGTCATCTATGCATGTACAGTTCCTCACATAAGGCTTCCTGCCATCTGTTTCACATTTTATTTCCCATGTATGCTTTCTTGTTCCATCATCTGTATTAGTTTGGAGCTAATTCTTGAGTAAGAAGTAATGTTCTTTCCCGAGTCTGTTCTGAATTGCCAGGGGTTTGGGTATTTGAAAAACCTCTTATGCAAAAACAGTGTGTATTGTGGGTATTAGTGAAAATTATTCCACTTTGAATATTTTATGCTGAATTATCTTGCAGATTTAGGTTCAACTAATATTAGTCAATGTCTCTTTAAGAAAATATAGAAGAATTATATGACATTGCATTCCTGGATGGCTGTGACTAGTTCATGGAGATAAAATTGGAACTTGTACAAAAGGTTTTACAAAGTACTGTATAATAAGCTAATAACCCAAGTGTTTCTTCTTTTTCTTAAAGAGAAGCATAGTGCATGGTGGTATTGTCTTCTAAACAGAGAGGTGCAGTAGATAACTGGTAGCTTCCTCACCTTTGCCTGTGACATTTGCATCAAGAAGGAGCAACCTTAGTGATTAATCCTGAACGTGCAGGGGAACGGGGCATTAGCGAGTCTATACCTCTTAGTGAGTTACAGACTGGCTGAAGTTTGTACTCTATACACATTCAGTGATAGAAGTTTCCAGGTCAGTTTTTTATAGTCCTTTTAGCCTCAGGAGACTTTTGGAGAAGTTTTGAAGGATGCCAGTAAGATTACGACTTGGATCCTTGAGGGATGTCTTGTTCTGCCTGAATAAACTGGGAAATAATGGACGCCAAGGACAGCGAGTCCTTTGCACTCCCCAGAGGCACTTGTGGCTGCGTGTCCTGAGGTTGTCCGGTCCAGAGGAGGGGGAAGAACTTGAGCACATCCGTAGTCTTCTCTCTCTGAAAGGCTGCCTTGAGCTTTGCAAAAGCAGACAACTCTCCCTAGGAACAGTTGATTCCCGTTTTACATCCTGTGTTCAAAATGGACATTAAAGATAACTTACTGTCCAGGAGAGCTTAGTTTTTGCCTAAGTTGAACTGTAATGAAAAAGTTCTTACTAGACTTGATCGGTTTTCTGGGACCTGAACACAACCAAAATGTCCCACAACGTTTCAGATGCTGGATAAGAAAGAAACCTCAGTAGTTAGTCTGGGCTATTTATGGGCCCTGAATAGCAGATGGTGCTGGTGGAAGGGTTGCTTTGGGCAACGATTGCATTGCCCCATGCAAGCGTAGCTTCTGAAATAGAAATCATTGCATTTTGGAGGTGGGGGCAATGTATAGGTAAAGGATCCGGCTACCTCAGGTCCATGAACCATGATGCCTTAAGTGCCATTTCTTTCCCTATTTAATTATATGGATTTTTTCAGAAAACATAGGATCATAAAGAACATCAGATACTATGGTCTTGTTGATATAATTTACGCTCTAGTAGAAACAAGTAAAATTACTTTTTCTCTTGAACTATGTAAGAATGTCTTAGTAGTAAAGTCATCAACTCCAAGAAATACAGTTACGTTTGCCACAATTTAGCTTATTTCTATGCACTGAACTGCTCCACCATTGAAAATCAATTTATAATTTTTTTTCTCCTTGGTGCATATTCTATTAACTTGTTATATTAAACATCCCCTTTGTCATGTCTCTGCTGTCAGGTGATACTAAAATAATAAAACTGTTTTGTGTAAGTCAGCAAAAAAATGTAATCCGTTTATGTTTGACTGAAGAGTCTTTAGAATAAATCAACAAGACACGCTACATGTGTAATTATTTCAGGAAACAAAGCAGCCTTTAATGCTGTCCTTTCCATTTATCCTCTTTCCTGTACCATTTCAATTGTTTCCAAGTTGCCTGGACTGGCGTTAAGTGCCCCCCTGCGGGGTTATGGGCTTGTTGGTATCTCATAACTAATGGGTATAGAAAGGTTCCTAACTACTTATCTGCTGCTCATGATTGTGACCCAGAGATGCGTTAGAGCCAGATTTTATGTATTTGTAGGTACACACGTCCTGTATCTATAATTATAGATTTTGTTCAGCTTTGCTGGAGATGTTAGTGACACGTGGTGTGATGCAGGGAGAATGTGCTGTGTGCTGCTTTCCACAATGGCTAAGATAAATGACTATTACTCAGTCCTCAAATGCAAACCATCCCAATCCGAACGCGCTCTGCAGAAGAGGAATGTGCACCTCATTTTGGGGCAAAGAATTATGCAGAATGTGTCCAAGACACCTGCAGAAAATTAAAGACTTTACTTCTCTGTATGTGAAATTCTCATGATGTAATTACACTCCGTGTCAGACATAATACTGCTCCCATTAGACGGAACACATTGAGGGAACGTTGAATGGACTTTTTGTCGGGAGTGTTCCTAAGGATTAATAGGGCTGTCTAAAGCAGTAATTGGAAGGTTTCCCCCCGCTTTGCATGCAGCCATCCTCACTTGTGTCTTTCAGGTTCATTATTAGGCCATTGCCATTCTATTTGCCATGGAGGCACAAGCATCTTCGTTGTTAACATCTCCTGCCAGCACCTCTGTTTCTTTGGAAAGAGCTGCTGCCTTTAACCACTTCCCCTTTTGTGCTGGCCTTGCCTTGCCTCCCTTTATGTCTCTCCCTGGTCACAGTGCCAAGAGCTGGCAGGAAAGGGGCTCCTTTTCCATGCATCGCAAAGATGAAAGTGACCAAATAGGGCTTGATCAGCTAAAGCATCTCACTTTGTTCCAGGGCCCTTTCATCCTTCAGGGAACTTCCTCAGCGGGGACGGAGCTGCGAGCTAATCTTCCTGACTGTGTTTTGGCATCTGTAGCGTCAATATCCAGTTTATAGATCTATACAGCAAGTGGTCTCTTTATTTGGCTTTTTAGTGGGCCTCTAATTACTGCATGATAAGATTTCTGAGCTAAAAGGAGATGCATAAATCTGTATCATATTATTTTCTCTGCTTCTCTAGCACATGGGGCCATGTTAAAGGATTCATAGTAAATTGCCATGAGTTATATTCTATTTATCAGTAACAGCGTTCTGGTTTAGGTTAAAATAAAACTGGACTTAACAGTACTAAATGTACAATCAGGTCATTGTATATCAAAATGTCTGATTCAGGTGGTGTGTGTGTGTGTGTGTGTGTGTGTGTGTATTTTGTTAGGAGGAGGGAGGGAGGTTGGATGGAAAATGAGGAAAAGGAATATTTATGTGGGCTAATGATTTTGTGACTCTCCTTCTTAGATATTCTCCTTGAAGCCAGAGATTTTAGTTTACGCTCTGCGCCTTTTAGTGCATATGTGAAGGCTTGTGTATTGAAAGAAAAATACCAGCATGAAAAATTTTCTGTCAATGACAAGGACCAATATGATTAACTGTGTTGAAATAAGTCAATGAGAATGAAGAAACACCTGTCCCTCCATCTCTCTTTATTTCTAGGGTCAATTTAGTGACTAAATAATGCCACTCCAAACCTCTCTGAATTGATTCTGAGTTGCCTCTTTAAAGGCAGTTAGATGATTTAGAGGATTACTGTTGCTGAAATGTTAATGTTGACACATTTTATGGTAATTTAAGATATAATTCATTTCCTATTTAGAATAACTCAAAGAAATCAAATATTGGATTCTGGCCAATTCTCATTACCTTCTACTTGTGTGTTTCTAATTCTTCTTACTAGGGTATAAATCCTTAAAAATAGATATTGTATGGTACACTTTTGTATATCTCCTGCTTCCATGAGATAGCAGATTTTCAATAATATCTGTGAAGTAGAACCCTCTAGGGTAATTTGTATAGTTTTCATAAAGTAACCTGTCAGCCGGCATGCAGATAATACTTTTAACTTAGAGAGGGCTTTACCTACTTTCACCTTTAAGCCAAATATATATATTT
This sequence comes from Myotis brandtii, assembly GCF_000412655.1. Classification (NCBI taxonomy): domain Eukaryota; kingdom Metazoa; phylum Chordata; class Mammalia; order Chiroptera; family Vespertilionidae; genus Myotis; species Myotis brandtii. The sequence continues at coordinate 8,025,549 of NW_005369942.1, forward strand.
CATACTAAGGGTCAAATAAAAATAGCCAAGAAAAATTTAGTTTTAATTATTGATCTTGCAAGAGTTTCTTTTACATTTTACTAAAATGATCAATCCTTAATCTGCACTATTTTCTTTGTTGCTAATTTTATATATATGGTTATATATGAAATATATAATGAAATAAACTATATAAAAGTTCATAATATGCATATATATGAACAATACTGTTATGCTCCCATTAAAGAGGGCAAAACATGGTCTTTTCAATTTATAAAGCTGATGAGAAATCTTTATTGTAATCAAAGGATTCAACACAGACAGCTCTTGCTATGCATTTAAATATAATTTACCGTTTTAAATTTAAACACAGAAGCCTACAGTGCATTATACACCATGCCTCACATTTGCTAGATCCTCACTAAAAATGAAAAATGGCAGCTGCTATCACTATTCTTGTTCCTATTTTTAGGCCTCTGTGGTGTAGGTTATTTAACACTGGACTTGAACTTATGTTTAGAATATGCCCTGACTCAGTCCTCTACTACTAATGTGAGCTTGGGCAAATTTTTTACTTCTAAAATTAAAAATTCCCACTTCTTGTGGTATGTGAAATCGTTTGCTAAATTGTAAAATTCTACATAATGGGAGAGTATGTTTATTTTGAGGATGTTATTTTCTAGCTTCTTTCTAGGATGACATCTGAGTAAACCCAGCTCTTTAGGAAGCACAATTACCTGCTTATCTGCCTGTCCCAAGCCCTCTGATCTGTGGATGATGGACTTTTACTAGAATGTACCTCCGTGCATTGGGTGAGATGTCACTTATACACTTTATGGGACTGAGATTTTCAAAATGGCTGATTCAGATACAGGCTCATTCAGCAAAGTACCTTCATTTTTGAAATCTGGCCCTGCCAGCTAAGTTCCGGTAAAGAAGCTGGACTGGCAGCCCTACAAGATAAAAAACCCTCCTCATTACACGGGACACATGATTTTTACCAGCAGGCTGTGGCCAGGCGTCTGTGCCAGGCAGGCGAGGCCACTGTAGGCCATGACTGGGCTGTTCAGTCTCCAGACCTCCTTGCTTTTGGACCCACCACCCGCCCCCAGGCAAATTTTAAGCAAAAGCCTAATTAGTGGTGGTGACACCTGCCCGGGGAGGAATGATGGAAGACCATCAGCTCGTGTCTCAGAGATCACTGAATGTCTAGTAGGCTGTGAAAATATTTGTCATGACTCATTCTGCACTTGGACTAGGTTCAGAGTGGGGAAACTTCAAGTGCATAGCTATGTAGCTACTTCCTCTGAATAAATACATCATATCACCTAAATATAAGGCTCACATCCTCTGCGACTCTGGCTCTTTTATAGGTTAATTATTGTATACAACCCCATAGGGAAGTACACTTTCATTAGGGCACATCTCTTTGTATATATGTTTGTTTCATGAGCATTTGTAAAGAGATGACCATATTTCAGGTATGTTCATGTTGAAATATTCTTTTCCTATTTCCTATTTTTCACACTAATGCAACATGACTTATGAAAACAGGATAAACTTCTTTCTTCATTAATACTTCCAAAATGAAGCTAGAAATTTTCCTCTGCTTTTTCTAGAGAAATAGGCATTTTATCTTGATTTGTGGCTTTGAATTCACTATATTTTTGGAGGTGATAAAGTTTAATGCAGAAAACAGTGTGTCAATTTTCTTTAACATGTTGTTTAATATTTTCTAATATTCCCCTATCCTCTCTGTACTCTAAACCATTTCGAGTCTTTCTTTTTGGTAAAATTTTCCCTCATGACCATTTTTGTTAGACTAGTGTTTTTCCTAGCTCAATATTATTTACTATTCCCCTATCTTATATTGAGGGATTAAAAAATATCTCAAAATGTTCAAAGAGGCAGATAACATCTATTGGTTAAATTTTTTTCATCCACAATTTCATAATTTTTAAGGCACATGATATTTTCTTTTAAAACATTTAGAAAATACTTTGCATATGTAGTGAAAAAATATAAAATAATAAAGGCAACACCCATGTACTCATTATCCAGGTGAAGAAATAGAACCTTATGCCAGTGTACTCCTCTCCTAGCACATTCCTCTCTCTGTCTATATTTTGTGACTAGCTACATGTAAATACCCTAACAGCACATTTAGTTGACTGGTCCTGAACTTTTTGAAAATGGAGTTGTAATGTATCATGTATGCATTCCATGATTCTTACTTGTTTTGCTCAACATTATTCCAGATTCACTTTTGTTGCCATGTATAATACCATATTTATTTTCATTGGTGTAGAGACTTTCAGTGTCTGAATGAATATACCATACAATTTCAATGTATGAATTTCTCCACTCCACACATAACCACTTAACAGCAATAGCTTACCACACTCAGTGAGCCTTGTTTTGGTAAACATCTGTGATTGCTGTTGTTAGGAGAGATGCTGCCATGCATGTCCTTATCCAAGTCTCCCAGTTCACAGGTGCAGGGAGGAGAACCTCAGGCTGCAGCATATGCACATGTTCAACTTCAAATGCCAGATATTTTCCCAAGTGTCTGTGCGCCAGCAGTGTCTAAATGGACCAGGCCTCTTGCCCCATGTTCTTGGTAAAATTGACATTGACTCACTTTATATTTTTACATGAAACTCTATCTCACCGGGGCTTTAAATTCGTGTTTTTCGATTACTAATGAGGATAAACATGTTTTCACATGTTTATGGTCCATTTGTTTCCTCTTTTGTAAAATTCCTGTTGATTTTTATAGCAGTTTTTACTGCGGGTCCTTTGTCTTTTTATTTTTGATTAATATAAACTTTTACACATCCTGACTACTAATCCTTATTTACAGGTGCTGCAAATGTTTTCCTCCAGAATATAGGTTGTCTCTTTATTCTCTCCATGGTGTATTTTAAGGAACAGAGGTTGTTAGTTCTAATGCAGGTGCTTATCATTTTCTTTATGATTTTATCTTTTGTACCTTGTTCTGGGTCTTTTCCTACGCCAAGCTCATAAAGATACTATCCTAATTGCCCACTTCAATGTTTATAGATTTGTATTTTACCAAAAGAGAGTACTTAATATATTTGGAATTTAAGATTCACGTAGAGTGTGAGATAAGGATCCAGTACATTTACTGAATAGACAATTCTTTCCCCATCAATGTGCAATGTTAGTCAGTTATAAGTAATTTATATGTGCATGAGTTTAATATTTATTCTCTTCATCTCTTTTCGCTCATATTCTCTCTTTTTCCACCTTACCTCTGTCATATTTATGACACATTATAATAAGCCTTGATATTTGTCAAAGGGAAGTCCTCTCACCTTGTTATTTCTCAGGTATGTATTGTTGTTTCTAAGCCTTTGTCATATCATATGGATTTTAGAATTAGCTTGTTATATTCCATTAAAAAAAGACCCCTTTGGCTGTTGACTGGAATTACATATAATCTGTAGATTAATTTGAGAGACTTTTCATCTAAACAATTCTTGATATTCCTACCAAAAAATACAATATGCCTTTCCAAATAGAGAGGATTTAGAAATATATTTTTCAATGAGGATTTAAAATTTTCTTTACACACATTTTGCAGACTTTTTGTTAGATTTACTCTTTTATGTTTCTTTTGTGGTTTAAAAATATCTTTATAAATATGTTACATTAGCAAATATTATAAACAAACCAAAATGCACAAAACATGATTTGCAGTTTAATGATTTGGAATACAACCCACCGTGTGGCCATCGGCCAGGTGAAGATATAGGGTATGGGTAGTTCTCTGGATACTTCCTCATTGTGTCTCCTGGGCATAGCTGCCTCCTACTGATTTCTTCTTTCCACTCTCCAATTTCTCTCTTCTCCTTCAGAGCTAAACATATGAAAAACATTATCTAAATTTGTTGCTCCCTTCATTTCTTCACTGATATTCATCCTTCAGCAGTATGACTTATGTAGCTTTCCTATCTGCTGTCACCATAACTCGCAATGACAGTAAATCTGAGGAATGCATTTTAAGTCTTATCATAATTTTTTTTCAGAAAATGCTCTATTTTTACTCCTGTGATTCAAAACTCAACATATTTTCTCCTGCCCACTAAGCCACACTTTCTTAACTCCCCCCCCCCAACCCCCCCCCCCCCCCCAGAGTTCTCATGCTCTACCTGGTGGATTCTGTTCTCGGTGCTTCCTTTTTTACTCTAAATATGAGTAATCTCACCAATTCCAGTTCTTTCAATTTTTATTGATAGACTGATGACTCCTTATTTCTCTTCTCCCGAGCCTCAGGTTAAGATATAGGGTATGGATAGTTCTCACCATAGCACACAATCTACAAGTCGTCTGCATGTTTCTCAGGTACTAGACACCCAACTCACCATCTGTTACCCATCCTGCTCCCTTCTGTGGTCCAAACCATAGCAAATGTCCTATTTGTTCACTGTTATATACTAGCTGTCTAGCACAGGACTTGGCACATAATAGCTACTTATTAAGTAATTGTTGAGTGTGTGAATGAATGAGGATATAGGGGAACAAGAAGAAATAATTAAGTTTGGTATTTAGCTGGGGAGATTAGGAAGGCTATTATGTATTTATCGGTAATTAAGCTTGGTATTTAGCTGGGGAGATTAGGAGGGCTATTATGTGTTTACAGCATAAAGAGCAGGTGCATATATGGAGAAAGGTTTGGGGATATGGTGCTTCCACAATCATAAAAAATAAAATACATTATGTTGGTCATTCCTGGCCTACTTTTCAAAGTAGCAATTACATGAAATTCTCACTTTGGAAAGAAATTATTTTGTTAAGAAGAATAGACAGCATTTGTTTTGGGTGATCAAGCTATTTTTCCTGCAGCAATATTCCTCTGAAATGTTCCTCTGTCTCATGCTAGCATCTACCCCCTCTGCTCCCAGCTACCCCTGTTTGATGCAAATCACTATCTAGGCAACTATGAATAATCTCTAGATCAGTGGGAGGCAAACTTTCTCTAGAAGGGGCCAGAGAGTAATTATTTTTATTTTATTTTTTAAAGATAAGTGCTTTAATTTATTTATTACTTTTAAATATATTTTTATTGATTTCAGAGAAGAAGGGAGAGGGAGAAAGAGATAGAAACATCAATGATGAGAGAAAATCATAGATCAGCTGCCTCCTGCACACCCCTACCCAGGATCAAGCCTGCAACCCAGGAATGTGCCCTCAACTGGAATCAAACCCGGGACCCTTTGGCTCTATCCACTGAGCCAAACCAGCTAGGGTGTTAGTACCTATTTTTGGATGTGTGGACCCTAGGGTCTCTTTTGAACAATTCAACTCTTACTTTGTCATAGACACTGTGTGAACAAGTGAGTGTGACTGTGTTCTAATCAAAGTTTACAGAACTGGTTGAGGGATACGTTAACCCACGGGCCATAGTTGTGCAACCCCAGCTCTAGAGGAAATATTGAAGGGAGGTGGAAAGCCTGTGAGACTAAGCCTAGACCAGCTCCGTATGTACAGTCGGTTCTCCTCTGTAGAGGACACGTGGTGAGCTGCAGAGGCTGTGCCAGTGGGAGGAGGAGGTGGGGAACCTTGCCTCCAGTCCCTATTCTGCACTGGAGGCCTCACCCTAGCACTTGCCTTTGCATTTCCAGCCTCCACCACGATGCCTTTGACTTTTCGTTTGCAAAACAATTGGTTTAGAATAATGGTTTCTCTGGAATAATGGTTTCAATATTTATTTTCCATGAGCGAGATATGTTTGAGATACATTTGGGCTCCTTCCAAGCTAGCTCTAGGGACGGCTATGGTATATCTGTGAGTGTTTACAAGGCAGAGCTTCCAAAGGATTTTTAAACCAGGAATAACTTGGTAACTGAATGCTTCCTCATCGAAAGGGCAATGCATGTCCCCGAGAAAAGCAAGCACACTGAGAACGGTCTGACCACGTCAACAGAGTTTTAGTAAGTTCCAGGGTATGTGGCGAGTGAGGGTGTGGCAGAGACAGCAGCCGTTTTCCCGCTATGTACTCCCACCCCAGAGCTCTATGTATACGTCTCAGTCCCGCGTCACCAGCACTATAATCTAGTTTGGGAAAGAAATGTCAGTAAGACACCTTCTACTAAATTTGTATTTATATGTAACATATTTTTGAAAATCTCTATCCTATGGTTTCTCTTGACGCAACAAGAATGGAACCATTTCGTTCCAGCTTTACGCACAGCAACAGGGTGGGAGGCTTTGGCAGCAGGGTTCTCCCCGCCTCATTTGGGCCACGGGCAGCCTGTAGTAGGCACTGGTCCTGTTCACACACTGCCTCCGCGTCTTCTTCAGGGGACATCATTGGGAACTGAGAGTTGTGTGAACCTCACGAGAGAAACAGTGAGAGAAAAAATTAAAGTAATGGCTTTTTAAAATGAAGGCGATTTTTTAAGGGCAGTTTTAGGTTCAAGAACAGTGGCTGTAAATGTTGGGATGACCAGGTGAGCTTGTGCAGGTGCTGTGGATGCACCTCTGGAAAATCGGGTTGTGGAGATCTGAAGAGGTGCCCAGGAATCTCCATCTTTTATTCATCGCTGTCGGCAAGTCCCAGGCAGTTGGGCCACAGACTGCACTTTGAGAAACACTGTTCTTAGACTTCTCTTGTGTCTCACGGGTCTGTAGCCAATAGCTTGTTGGGACAGCAATTGCATTTCATCTTTGGGTTGCCTCCAAAGTGTTCTCTGGTGCATGAAAAATTTTATGATTTGAATTGTACACTTCATTCAGCAAGACCCCATTGGCTCACACCCTCAGTAACAAGACCATGGAAGCTACAGTGAAGAGGCAGATGCTTGGATCCTGCTGTCCATGGGGCAGAAATGATGATAGTCAGCAGCAAAATCCAGAGAGACCAGATGAAACCTAAGCAGACAAGTCAGTTTCCAGAAATATAATCCATTCCTGAGAGGGAAGAACAATAGTATGCAAGTCATTAAAATCGTTACATCAGTCTAGCATTTGAAGGAGAGATTTTTACATTTCTGTCTTGCTTTATATGTAGCCAGACCACTTAAACCTATAATTCTCTCCACTGCCTGCCAAGGTGACACTCTAAAAATGAATTGAGATGACATTTCGTGAGTTTCACACTTGACATGATTAGGCATATTTGGTAATAAAAGTTGAATTATTAATAAACAAATAGTCTGGAGACATATGTTGTTGCTTTGGGGTTTAAGAGCTATAGTTATTTTCCCTAACAACTCCTTTTTATTCTTTGAATAATTCTTTAGTAAATATTTAGAAGAAATGTATGTAGTTCATCAAGTTATAGTTTCAGATCCCTTCCTCCTTCCCTGTCTTCCTTCCTTCCTACCTTCCATCCTTCCCCCTCTTTATCTTTTCTTTCTCCCCCTTTTCTTCTTTAACATGTACACATTTAAGGAACAGCTTTGTTAGATTTTGTAATGACATGTGCTAGTGAAGTTCTTTCTCTAATTTTGAGCAGATATTTTAATTTTTCATGACTAATTTATTTTTACCAAGAGCAAGATGATGTTATTGGCTGTGTAGCTCAAGGTACATAGGCAATTAAAATAACGTAGAAACCTTAGCTTATTCTGAAGTAGTGAGAGATAAGTACAAACATCCTTCCTTCCTATGAGATTATGTTAATCAAACTAATTTGTTTGAAATTGAGTATCATTGGTTTGTGTAAATGGCCACTGTATTCCTAAGGAAGACGATAGCCTGTGGCAGAGAGAAGTTCTTTGGAGCTTAACATTGACTTGAATGGCACCTGACCCTCTATTTGCGCATAAAAACACGTTGTTGATGCTCCTGAGGAAACACATCCTTTCAGCTTGGGCAAACTTCATAACTTACCTCTGATGCACCTTACATCTGGGTCCTTGTTTGCTCCACTATAACAATATTGGTCACGTTATTATTTTTAGCTCCTTGACAATACTTAGAAAATATTCCATTGTACACCCTGCTAAAAAGGACACAGTAATTTCATTTTGGCAGCGCAGGCATAGTTCGTGCTAATTTCGATGCAAACCATAAGAACACCTGTCAATCTCTCCTTGTTAATAAGAGCCCAGCATTTCTTCCTGATGCTCTCGGGAGACCAACACACACCATCCTCAGAACCTGCTTTGTGCCTCCCACAGCCCTCCTGGAGGTCTGGCCGCACAGCCTCATTACCGCTTTGGAGTTCTTCTAGTGATTTATTTATTGTCAGAGTTATCAGGAGGAAGGTCATGTTTAGAAGAAGAAAACCTTGCCTGTAGAAAAATGATAATATTGTCAGAGTCACCTTGTTGAAATTGTTTTGACTTAATGAAATTGACATTTACCTGTAGGAGGCAGAGCAAAGGACACCAGACTAGGAACCGAGACCCGGCAGTGTCCCTGAATGACCGGGGCAAGTCATTTAACCTCTCTGAACTTCCTTTTTTTCTGACTGTAACTTGAGATAATAAAATGGACTTTTGTGGGATCAAATGAGATCACCTGCTTTACGGTGTATTGTGAGTCGTGAAGTGCTACACCATGTCTGGAGTTACTGTTCTTGGTGTTGCGTTCATGTCCATTAGATTAAGAATATTATGCATTGGAAACTTTGGTCTAAAATGTATTGGTTTTCAATGAGTGAATGGTTAACTAGTATATTTTCAGCAAAAAGTTTTGTTTATTTAATTTATTTTTTTTACTATTTTCCTCTAAAAAATAATGTCTGCACATTTTTTTTTGCTTCCCATAGAATATTAAGCAGTCTGATCATGTGAAATACTTTATGGTCAGATCAGTTATACGGTGAATATTCTCTTTTCTGTATAGAAAAAAACTCAAGTCAATTTAATTTAAGCTTTATGATATTACTTCTCTGTCCCTCACACCACATCTCAGAGATGTTTGCTTATCTGGCAGGGGAAAATAATAGCCACGTTGAGATTAGAGCTTCTCAGGTATCAAGGATAAAGTGCACTCAGTGGCCTTATAATCAGTGGTTAAAACATTAATTAGTCTTTCATTGAACTTTGAGAAGAGATGATACATTTATGAACTCTTCTTTTCCCTGCCTATACTATGTGGAAAGGTGTGGTTCAGAATTTGGGAAGTAGGGAAGAGAAGAAAGCGGTATGTATTTTGAAAAATCTCCCCTGGTATCATGGGGACCCTCTTGCTAATTCATTTTCCCCTCCTCCTTTTTTTTTTATTGTTTCTCTGTTCCGTAGCTATGTTTCTATTTCACAAAGTTTATAAAAAATAAGTGTGTATCATAGATCATGACATTCTCTCTGGTGAGAAGCAAATGAACAATGTGATAAGCATTTAAGAAAATAGTTAAAACCTTGGTTTAATACAAAGATTCATAACAGGTAAATATGCCCTTTCTAATACACTATCTTTATAGGTTTTATTTTGCTAGTATGAGGTCAAAGATGACAAATGCTAATGCCCAGGCTATTTAAAAATATTATTAAGGGAGAGATGCAAGAAATATGGGTTTTGGCAGGATATTGTATATGATAATTTCAGTTGTCTTGAAATTCCAGTGTGCCTTCTTTATTTTCTTCCGTCCCAAACACTTGCAATAAAAAAGAAAGTTGTGTATACGCAGAGAATTCACTGGGTGGATGGAGCTTTGTGATTGTTTTAGACAAAAGCTTCTGGGACTAGAAGAGCAAAAGTGGGGAAGGAACCAGAGGTTGTCATTTTCTATTCCTTCCATGACAAACAGTATATCATATACCTACCTATGCCAATGTCAGCGATCAGGTGTGTGTCATAAAATGTGGATTCTGATAAGGGTTGGGGGTTCCGCACTGTGATGTTGAAAGTGAGATTCATTGCTGGAATCTTGAGTTGGGTGCTGCAGGGGTGGGGACACTTTCTGAATCCCCAGGAAGCATGGAGGTGTGAATAGGTGTTTAATAAAATGGGATTTTTCAGAGTATTTTGTTTCATGGATACTGTTGGGATTTCATGGATACTGGTTCTGTTTGCATTCTATAGATTTGATGTTTGCTTTGTTATTTTCTATTCATTGAACCTCTTTGTATAGTCTAATTTGAAACAAGAGGGCAATGCTAGCCACCCTATAAATTATGTTTTCTGGATGTCTTGTATAAGGCCAATTAAACTGAACTGAGATAAACTAAAGGTGTGGTCAGGGCTCTCATGTTTTATGGTGCAATTCTACGGGAAGGTTTCAAGTAACTGTACTTTTTATTGCTTCAAATCATTTAAAGTGACTTAAAAGTCATGTAAACTAGAGCAAATTAGAATTTGATAAAATATTTGCAAAAAAATTAAAACCACTGTAGGGAAATGACATGAAATAGGGAAGGAGTGGGAATGGAACAGAAAACCTTATGTCAGAAGTCACTCAGTTACTTTGTGTGCCTCTAAAATTTCTAGTAGCCAATAAGGAAGTTCAGTTAATCAAGGTCAATTGTCCATGAAATAAAACAGAAAAACTCCTCAAGAGAATTACAATGTTAAATATCATAGAGAAGCAATGGAGGAACTATTCTCCTTCCTTATTTTTTAAAAAATAATGCAATGTAATAAAATTCTAGCCTTTAAAAAAATCTAATTTTTTAAAACTTTGAAATCTCCAAATTCACTATGTGAGGTTCTGATGCCAAGACAGTAGAGTGACAAACTCAAAATCAGAATTGCAGAATCATGTCCCCACATTAATTCTTGGCTTCATTATTATTGATTCCTAATGAAGTGAGAAAAATATTAACATTCAAATTTAAAGAAATTGTTTGGGTCATCGAACGAAGCTTTATAATATTTTATAAGCTCTTCTAACCTGGGATGATAAGCAATTTTTTAAAAAAACAGATTCAGTATTCCTCACCTGGACAGTTACTTTCTGCCTGATGTTCCATACATTCATTTATGACTCTTTGCAATGAAGGGTTGCATGACATCTGTTTTAAATCAGATTTTCCCTAATTTTTATGTATGCCCTCTTGTTCCATCATCTGCATTAAAATTCACAAGCAGACATGATCTATTCCACACCGGATTTCATCTTCTATAAAACCATCTTTACTACCTTGTTTCACAGGTCTCTTCTGTAAGCATTTGTCTTCTTGGCATCTCTTTCTTTCACCTTTGACCTGAAATCAGGCATAGTTTGGTCTTTCTTTTGGCATGTCAATGGCTAAAGCATCTTTCTGTAAAGGAGTGGAGCTAATCAAGTTGGCAATCCAAAAGAGGTCTGTGTATTCTCACTTCTCAGATTCGCAGCACCTTCTCATCATTGTCTCAGTGCCTGTTCTTATTTCTGTGGAGTTTTAAAAGTCATTCCCCTGCACAGTGAAGACATCTGGACATTCAAAGACGTGTCTGGTTGTACGTTGTGTATGTGTTTTCCTTTAAAAAGAGGTAAATTCCAGCCCTTTGCTCATGTTCATTCTTATAGGATTGGTAAAATTCTTACTCTGAATGGAGTCATTTTTTCCCAACAAGGTAAACCTTTTGGAAATTTTGTTGGAAACATCTGTGTGACTTCTCCCCTATCCTGGAAAGCAGCCTGCTTGTACAGTGCTGAGAGATTCATTTGATTAAAAGGGATAGGAGCTGGCTTTGAATCTCTAAGTGGTGCGGCTCTAAGTTCTCCTGTTTTCTCAGAAGAACTCTGGTCTTTGCAACACATCATTGAGGGATAGAAATTAGAGTTTTACATGGTCAGTGAATGTCGCTACTCAGATGAAGTAATAATACATAGTGAGCAACTTTGTCATTTCTATACTTTGGGTGGGCTAGTAGATTATTAAATATAGTTGAATAATAATTTACTTGGCACCTACTATTTTTGGCCAGTATACTACATTATTCATGTCTTGTACTTACAGAGATGAGCAATAATTTATTGTTCATGCCTGAGTTCACAGCCCAATAAGAGACTCAATTGACCAATTGGAAAAAAATGTGTTGATTGTTTTAGTGTTGATCTTTAGAAAGACCTTTAGTGCAATGGAAGAAAACTATTCAGCCATCTTCACATAACAATCTTTTACTTCTTTTAACTTTGTTTTCAAGTTCTGTGGTTTGAAACATGCTTTGTGGAGGAGGCTCACCAAATGTTTTGCAACATCTTTGTTATTCTCTCCATTTGTTCAAACATATAAAAATTCTTTTGCATTTGTAGAAAAAGTGATTTATAATTCTTGGGTTTAATCCTATTGCAAGTGGGTGGACAAATTAAAAAATATTTTGTTTTGGCTTTTCATGTTATTTCTAGCTACTGTAGTTGCCTAGTGACAATTTTATGTTGTTCTTGACTGGTTATTGGCATAACTTGTTACTGGCATACCAGTTAGTGACAAATCATTATTTGGAATGTCCTCTTGATTGACTGGAGCCTTAAACTGTGGCCTTTGGTGTTAAAAACTTTTATTTGATTCCTGTTAGGAATCATACTATTAGTTATTAATTTAGTCATCTTCATTTCTTGCTTCACTCTTGTATGTTTTTCTAAACATTTTTAAAAAGAAGGATCTAATCAGAATTTATACATAATTTTTAATATGTAATTGTTCTTTTATGTGTTCTCTAAATATCTACATATAGCTGTGATCATCTTGCTGAAATATCAAGAATGGGAGAAACCATGTAAGTGATAATTGCTGGAGTACTAAGAGATCATGAGTATGGAACAGGAGTTGGGCAACTACAGGCATGGGTCAACTCTGGTTCATCACAATTGTTGTAGATAAGGTTTTATTATAATGCAGCAACCCATTTGTTTACATTGTCTATGACAAATTTTGTGTTGTGATGGCAGAATAAGGTGATTGCAACAAAGACCATATGGCATGCAAAGCCTAAAATAATGATCATCTGGTCTTTGCAGAAAAAATTTTGCTGATCCCTGGTCTTGAGGATGGCTCACTTTATCACTACACAATTGCCCAATGCAATGATGAAGGCAGAGTTCATTTTGTTTTTCTTACAATACATGGATACTGAATTGTCTTGGGTAAATTAGGACATATGAAAATCTCCTGATGTACTTTACAAAGTCACTGATTTTATGTAAAGGAATATACTATTTCAAATTTATTATAGCTTGCTGTGACGAGTTGGCCAATTCCTGATTGACTGACTATTTTGATATGCTTAGCTTTAACTATAATGGCATAATTAAATTATTAACTGTAATGACTTCTCAGGACAGGGTGAGAAAATCAGTTGTGCACCTTATATGATCCCGGCTCTGTGCTCGGTTCCTGTCCCTAGAAAGTAGCCCGTCTGCAACACAGAGGAAGAAGGCACGCCAGATTTCAATGCAGACATTTTGCTCCTCATATTCTCTTCCACCCAATTCTCACTTTACCAAGGAGACAATGAAATTTAGTATTTAAATAGCTCATGGCAGAGTTGACATTTGAACATAGGTCTGCAGGGTTCCAAAGGCCATGCTTCTTATGCTAAACCATATTGACTGGCATTTTATGTCAAGGCGTATATTGTCTTCAAAACAACCTACTTGAGGTGTGTAACCTTTTTAAAAAATTTAAATAACCCTAGGAACTTTTTCCAAAGTTATTAACTACTTGCAACACCTTATTAACCCATTAGGCAAGAAGATATTGAGCAGGTTTAATATAATCTCATTTGTATAAGGGGAAAATAAGATACCCAAATCATACTCACTTCAAGAAACCAATGCAGTTATAGAAAAAGGCCACCTGGAGCCAAGTTCACTGTCAATGGTGACTTTATTTTTGTAGCACGTGGGAAATATTAATTTCTCTTTTAAATTCTTGGTCTAGGCCACTCTTTTTCAAAGGCTAATGCTTTTGTATGACAAAATCAGTGGAGAGTAGTCTGAAATCAAAAATGATAGTGAGCTGACGGGACATTCAAAAGTGTTTGAGCTTATGATAAGTCCCAATAGGAGGCTGGGAGTATCAATCAGAATGACCCCGTCCTACCGCACTCTTCACTGCTGCTTTCTTCAGGTTCCTTATGATGGCAGACTCCTCCCAGAGTCGTCTTGTCATTCTGCTCCTTGGCACTGCCTTCATTTAGAGAACAATTAGCAGCTGCATAAGAGCTTCGATTTGTAGAAATATTTGTAATCCTTTAGTTCTTTTGTGACAAATCACTGGATTTGTTTAGCAAACTGAAAATGAAATAGGCTTTTTTAAGAATTGCAGACTTTTCAAGGGTGACATCTGTGGATGTCACTCTTGTCAACAATCGACCCCCCCTAAGTAATATGGCTTTAACTTGGCTGACTGATTCAAACCCTGTAGCAATTCTAAACTGTCTATAACTATTTGAAATAACATTCAATAACATGCATGTACAGCTAAAATTTCAAAATGGTGGCCAAGATACAGAAACAACCAAAGTGTCCTCTGGCAGATGATTGGATAAAGAAGATGGGGCACATATATACACACATATATATGAAAAGATGAAAAACTACTTCCATTTGTGTCAACACGGATAGATCTTGAGAATATCATGCTGAACAAAATAAGGCAGGCAGAAAGAGCTAAGAATCATATGATTTCACTCATACATGGGATATAAAACTGAAAGCAACAAATGAACAAACTAGAAAAACAAACAAACAAAAACACATAGACTGGAGAGAATGGGGGTGGGGAGTAGTAAAGAGTAAAGAGGGTCAAATATATGGTGATGGAAGTTGATTTGACTTTGGTTAGTGGGCACACAATGCAATATACAGACCATGTATCATAGAAATGTACATTTGAAACCTATATAATCTTATTAACCAATGTGTCCCCAATAAATTCAATAAAAAAGGAAAACAAAATGGATCTATCTATTGAATTGTAATCCAAAATTATTTTAATTATGTTTCTTTTTTTGCATATAGATGTCAAATAATTATAGCTCCAGGGGATATATTAATTTCTTATTTATGGTAATAGAAAGCACATTCAGAGAAAAGAAACCAGGGAGTAGATACTTTGTTTACTGCTTCATAGAGGTATAACAAATTCTAACCTATTTATGGAGTGTGCTGCCAAGTAAAATCTGGTGGTTATCATGTGATAGAACTAGGTGAATTGATTGCTTTGGCTCAACTCTTTAGGTAGTGCTAAATATAAGATTGCATCAGGGGGTATAAACTTTAGAGGAGGTAGATAAAAAGAGTTGAGAAAGTACATATATCCCACATATTCTACATGTAAAATTGTAACCATATTATAACAGAAAACATATGTGGTACCATTAGCTTGACTTGAATCACTGAACATGCGCATAGGCTCTTTCTCCGGCATTTTAAATAAGGGCATGCGATTCTAAAGCTTGTTTTAAGAGTGTATATGTCAAACCAACCCGATGATTAATAGCATCAGAAAATAAGAAACAATTAGAAATCTGGGAGAAAACTGTCATATAAAATTTGTATCTTTAATTAATTAAGAGAAGAATTTAATAATTAAGCTGGTATTTAAGTACTTTTGTTAAAATGTACAAATCATGCTAATCTTATCTGGATATGATTACTTTATTATGACAAACTGTGAGGTCATTAAGAAAATTAACATATTTCAGGTGCATTATTCTTCTGGCACAATGCCATCGGGGAAATATGTTTATTCATCTTAAACCAAGAAAAATATAAGTTAATTCAGATGTACAAGATAAAACTTGGTTTAAAACTACTTGTGGCAGTTTGCCTCCATTGGCACCAAAAAACAAAACCTGAGCTTTTAGAAAATTGTTTTAGCAAATCACAAATCTTTTTTACAGGAGTGTTTTCAACTTCAAATTCCATCAACATAGTGAATGAGGGATGTAATACATTCTGGGGTGCTGATTTGGAATTTTTTTTGCAGGAGAATATTAAATATCAAGTTTTCTGAAAATTAGGTCAATTAACTTATTTACATACTTATAAACATTTGTCTGATATATTTACTAGCGATAACAAATTTTGTGTGTTTGCTATGCGTCATGCTGAATGGAATGGATGGCGCATATTTGTGAGCAAAATATCTCCCAAATTAAAATTCCTTTTATATTCCACTTGCTCTGAAAAATAATTTTTATATGTGAATGAAAAAATAAATATTTAAAAAATGTCTTACCTTTCCGATTATTTTATTGTTTTGTTTAATTCAGAAATTATGGAGTATTTTGGAAGAGAACCAAATATTTAAATTTGATATGTAGCAAGTGTTGTTGTTTTTTTAAATAGAAAATATAGGAGATACTGGTGTACTTCCCAAAAGAAATAGCATAAAAAATTAAGACTGTATCTTGATTTAAGATAAAATCACTTATGCGATCTTCAAAATAGTTTTAGCCTTTTAACTCTTTTCAATTTTACAACTGAATTACTATTTCCCATTCAAAAGGCTTTTAAGATTCTCTTTAAACTTATTTTTTTAATCTCTCACAATAAGAGAGAACTTGACATTTACAAAATGGCAGTGTTCCTGATTACGTAGCAATAAACCATACTTTTCTATAGCAGCAATTTTCAACTGGTGTGCCACAAGAATTTTTAAAACATGCAGTACCTGACTATTTAGTCCGGGGCATTGACCTCTTTTCCCTTAGATTGTCAGATAAAAAAATGACAACAGACAACACAACAATAGCCGTCTGGTGTGAATGAGTCAAAATTATACCTATTTTTTGTCAGATCAGCACAAAGTATATTTTTTGGTATGCCACATAATTTTAGTAATTAGTTTTTTTGTGTCATGAGATGAAAAAGGTTGAAAAGCGTTGTTCTATAGCACAAATTTCTTTCCCTACTAAAGTATGCATGGGAGTGCCAGATTTGAATATACCTAAATTATTATACATTTTCTCCCTAAGGCCGTGATCGGCAAACTGCGGCTCTCGAGCTACATGCGGCTCTTTGGCCCCTTGAGTGTGGCTCTTCCTAAGCCTTAGGAGTACCCTAATTTAGTTGATAACAATGTACCTACCTATATAGTTTAAGTTTAAAAAATTTGGCTCTCAAAAGAAATTTCCATCGTTGTACTGTTGATATTTGGCTCTGTTGACTAATGAGTTTGCCGACCACTGCCCCAAGGCAAGTCTATTTTTTATTATTTTAAGTCAGTTTTATCTCCTCAGTCTAATAGTAGTGAACGGCAGTTGGAAAGAAAAGAGAAAATGACCAGCTGGAATTCAGTTTTCAAGAGATTACGTGGCAGGGGGAGGGGAGATTTCCTTTAAAAAACACTGACACCTTTTAAGTTAGTAATTTTACACAAGGTATTCTCATACATCACACTGAAAACTGAAAAATGGGATTCAGAACTGTAAACTGGATACTTCCTTACCTCCCATCTTAAAATTCTTGATTTAACCCATTGAATCCTGTTTCTATTTCTGCTTGCCCTCCGGGTGAAACAACCATTCTGTGGAATATCATATATATAGTTTATTTTAAATCTTCAGGGTTCTGAAATAGAATTGAAGTTTTCTTGTTTGTTTGTTTAAAAGCCTCCACAACTATTTATAAAAACATAAGGCAACAAAAATTAAAGAAAACCGAAATGTATCATGGAGGTTGGTAAGATTGAGAGGTATGAAAACTGAAGACACAAGGCTAGTGGCTTGAAATAAGGGATCTTCATTCATTTATGAAGATCAGTGTACTAAAGTTGAACAAATGAAGTCACTGCAGGTTTCATGTAGCATTTCAGGAGATGCACCAGCTCAACTGCTAAAGCAGCCGAGTTGAAGTGGTTGAATTCTTGACCTTTAGGCTTCATTAATCAAAACATAGCTAGAAATGAAACAGGAATAGGCCACATTATACTGTTATCTATAAAGCTCCTATACAAACATAAGCTAGATCCCCATAGCTATGGCTGTGGCTATTCCAGAATATCTACAAATAGGAATCAGATGACTTTCTTTTTTTTTAAATTTTCTATTCGAAAAGGAAAAAAAAAAGAAGAAGAAAAAGAAAAGGAAACTGAAGGGAGCTAGTGTCTACCAAACACTTACCACACGGTTTTGCTGTGCAGATCTCTCTTTTGGCAGAAAGACAACCTGTCTGAGGGCCAGGCTTTAAGGAGGCTGGTCACCCATGGGTCAACATGACTGATTGTCTAGGCTTGTGAAACAAAATGCTTGATTGGTTGAGTCTAGAGTGGATAATTAAAAAATGTTGTCCAATTTAATTTGAGGCATGGACTACCATTCTTTGTATTTTTTCAAAAAGAGTAAATAAGCAATTGCAAACACAAAGTTAATACAAATGATTGAACAATTTAGATAAAAAACAATTATCACCCATTTCATACAGCACTTCCATGGGCAAGCTTCCTAAATGGTTCCATAAATATACTTCTGCATCCAATAGGATCTAATTTTATTAATTACTTTTAAAATAATATTCTTATAATTCCTAATTTTAGTTGTTTAATAGGTTTGCCTTTTATCACATTGGTTTTTGTTATATGTTTCTCCCTCTGGCACCTCAATATTCTATGGTTTTTTTGAACAGTATAAATAGGAGTGTTTGATCAGTACTTTCTCCTTTGATCACTACTTTCTCATATACAGAGTGTCCCCAAAATTGTATACACACTTTAACAGCTGATAGCTCAATTTTGAAAAAGAAATGCATTTTAATAAATACTGCCTTTATAATTATTCAAAGTGTGTGTATACATTTTTTTGGGTACACTCTATATTAATTCTCGAGAAGAGATTTCATTATTAAATTTTTTTTTCAGTGTCCTAAACTCAAAGATATTTAAAAAATTGTGAACCATTCGTTACATGATAAATGATATGTCTTCTCTGGGCTTGCCCTTCCAAATGGGGAATACCATGTCCTATTTCTCTAAAAAATGCTAGTTCAACTGAATTAACACTTCTTTCTTTTTTTAAAGCCTCTTTATCAGACTTGTATACGGATATACAAACATGAGATAAGAAATAATGTTCTTATATAAAGGCGCAACTGGTATAGGTTTAGGTAATATGCTATCCAAAACAGACTAGTTAGATAGTGCTTTTTGGACAAACTCAGTTTACACAGCTTTCTGGGCAGGTTACTATGTTGGTAAGACTCACTGAGGTCACCCCAATGTCTCCTTACATGTTTAATGTGCTTGTTTCTCACTATGTTGGTAAGACTCACTGAGGCCCCAATGTCTCCTTACATGTTTAATGTGCTTGTTTCTTATTAGAAGAAACTCTCCAGCCTTAGTTTTCAGTTTTTCAAAATATATTGACAAATAAAATAGAAAAGCATTTTGATTTTAATTATGGTTAAAACCAATAGACCCAACTTGATTCTATTAGAATATGTTCAGTGTTTGAAACCCAGATCATTCCCCCTGACACTTGAAAATTTACATTTATGTACATCTACATATAATTAACAAATTAATTGCCTCAAGTGAGCTGGTTCAATATGTATTTCAAGTGAAATGTCTAGACACACCCCCACATATTAGTTATAGCATTATTTGTAATATTTGAGTTATTTTATTCCCAATTGCTGCATATTTTAACCCAATGTAGACAAAATTTTCATGTTTTGACTGAAAAATTGAACTTTTGAAGATCAGATAATTTAATGACAGGAGTAATATATTAACAAACAGGAAGCTGTTTCCGGTGCTCAGTGAAATGAACTTAGAAATATCATGCACTGAATAATCACTTCTAAGTAGGTTTTCAATGATCTTAATTACTAAGAAGTCATGAGTTGACAATCAGAATGTTTTCAGTGCTGTTTCCAAAACAAAAAATGAAGACAATGGGAAGATAGTTTAGGATGCCATGCATATGAAACTGTGAACATAGTCTTTTGTTGAGAAACTGTCTTATGTTTTCTATGATTTAAATTTAATAGTACAAATAATATAAATGAATTAAATTTAATTAATTGTTCAGAAATAATGACTATTTAAAAAGTTACTAGATGAAGGAGCTGAGGCCCAGGGAAGATGTATGATCTAAATAAAAAATGTATTTGTTGTAGGGCCAGACCAAATGGAGGCTTTGGGACTCTTACTGCTGTGTTCTTACACCGGCGAGGCTGTACTATTTTAATGTATATAAACTTTAACACCCCCCCCCAAATGCCTATATCCTCATCCATGGAACCTTTGAATATATTAGGTTGCATGGCAAAGGGGAATTAAAGTTGCAGAAAGAATTAGGGTTGTTGATTAGTTGAATTTAGAATTAAGAGTACTTCGGGTTGTCCAGGTGTGCCAAGCGTAATTACGAAGTCCTTAAGTGTGGAAGAGGGAGGGGACAGGGTCAGCATGGTGCCAAGAGAGAAGGATTGAACTGGCCATTGCTGGCTTTGAATGAACATGAACCAAGGGTTCCATGAATCAAGTGGTGCAGTCAGCCTCTAGAAAGGAGAAAAGCCCAGAAAGAAGATTGTTCCCGGAGCCTCAGAAAGAATGCCGGCCTGCAGACACCTTGATTTTGCTCAGTGAGGCCTCTTTCAGACCTCTGACCTCCAGAAGTGTAAGTAAAATACTACACCTGTGTTCTTTTAGGCCACTACATTTATGGCATTTTTGTTATAGCAGCGATCCGAAACTAATACAAGTGAGAAACAGATATAACATTTTGTAAATCATGACTGGAATGGAATGATTTCTACACCCAAGGACTGAAGGATCTTGTTAAAAAAAAGTGAAGAACAGAAATGAATATGTACAGACCCTTTCCCTCCTTTAAGGTTCGCACATGAGTTGTGTTTCTCTCCCAGTTCTTTCAGATCAGGTTGCATCCCATAGCTGGCAGGTTGTTATCCACAAGTGGACGATAGCGCACATTTGTGTTGTTACCTCCTTGAAGTTTCCATTAGAAGTAGTGTGATCCAGGTTGTTATCCACAAGTGGAGGATAGCGCACATTTGTGTTACCTCCTTGAAGTTTCCATTAGAAGTAGTGTGATTTGTTAAATGAACATAAAAGTTTCTGTTCTATCAGTTCATGTTGTGCCGCAGGAACTTTATTTCTTACTTTTTTTTTTTTAATTCGTGAAATAGGAGTAAGGCTACTCATATCCTAGATGAGGCTGAGATTTTTCTCTTTGAAAACTTGATGTAGTAGAGGAATTTATTTGCCTGTTTATTTTTTTTTTTTACAATGGAGCAAGCTAGTCTATAAGAAAGTCTGGAGGCTTTGATCTTGTTCATTGACAAACTGGTTTTCAAGAACTACATTGTTTTCTTCATCTTTGTTTTTGTTCACACACTTAAATTTGCTTTATTTGGGATTGTCTGGGTTCGCTGCTATTTTCCTGACAGCTAAAGGCCCGTAGGAGTGACCTCCTGAGACCACTGTGGCTAGAACAGCTTTCATCCTTTGTTTCCTGGGTCCCTCTCAGCAGTCCTGCTGAAAGCAGCTTTATTAAGACCAGGCAGATCTGATTTCTTGGAAAGATTCCTGGGAACATTGTCACAAGAACTTTACCAAAGTCTGTATCTGATAAACAAGGATCTTGTTCAGATTCAAGCAAGAGGGTGAGTAAGCTGGCACAGCTGGAGAGCAGGCCCACATCACACAGCAGTAGGTCCTCTATTAGCTCATCACGCTGGCTGATTAGTGCTCTTGCTGGAGTGACACCAAATAGTGTGACTAGATGAAGGATTTGCCATCCAGGGGTGCTTTGCAATTGTGACCTTTTGTTTTTTCAGGTAACACGGTATGCTACTTTTTAAACTGATCCTCAATTTTAGTCTAATTAGACACTCGCCTTCCTTTTCTACCTGACATGAGGAATAGAAACCTTAAAAACTGTAGACTCATTACTCTCATGTTAATGGATCGAGTTAAAAAGGATAGATTAAATTCCAGGAAGAGTTTAATGATATTATTTATTTAAAAAGGAATAAATTTGTTAATGGCTAGGAGATTCTAATACATAAAGTCAATAAACTACTTTATTTGGATGCCTTTCGAAGATATGTTGAACAATTTTATGTAGTGCCATTGTATAATAAAGAATTTGGCTGACCTTTATCGCTGTTCCTGGAATTTCCCAAGCAATTATAGTATCTTTGTTACTGAGGGTGGGCACATGGGACCACACTGGCATGTATTTTGTTAGCAAGGTGACTCCTGGTAGGCCCTTGATAGTTTCAGCATGGAGTCTGGTTTTGTGGAAAGACCAAAACGTTTGATATTGAGGGTTTGGACTTTGAACCACACGATATAGTCCTGACATTGGGGAGCTGGAGATTGAGTTCAACTGGTATGGCCAATTCACTCAATTATGCCTATGTAATAACATTCCGATAAAACTCCGAGGCCTCAAATTCTGGGTCTTCCATTATGCATTCCAAATTTCATTTCTAATTACCAGAATCTATTAGTTTTGCCCTCTCTCTCTCTCTCTCTCTCTCTCTCTCTCTCTCTTTCTCTCTCACACACACACTTTAGGAGAAGCTGATTTTTCATTTGGAGACAAAAATAGAGCGTTGTTTGAAATACAAATTGACTTTGAGTCTCTGTAGGGGCTCAATATCAAATTATGTCACAGAAAGACTTTAAAATAAAAGTTACACAATAGTTAACTAAATTATAGTATAAATTACATGTAAATATTTGGGGGCAATGTATGTATATTCTTAAAATTTGTTCCTTCATATGAGATTGGAGGTTCTTTTCAATCTAAATGTATTTATGTGTGTGATAGTGATTATATACACATTTGAGTAATGGGCTCATTATATTTTAAATCATATATTTATTTAAAATTTGTGAAGTTGGCATAGAGAAATTGGTCCACTAATATAGCAAATAAAAAAAATCAACTTTATGCAATTTGTTTCAAGAACTTGTATTTTTAGATGATTTACCTGGGACCTGCACATGTTAACTGAAGTGGATAATTGAGATAATTACCTAAATTATTTCATAAAGGTATATTTTAATCAACTATATTTTTTTCTATTTTTGCCTGTTTGGCTCAATTGGAAAATATTTTCAGTTTTTAATAATAATTTCTATATAGATAAACATGCCAATACATTTTTTAGATCATGTGGCACTGCATCTAAGCATTATTAAAATAAATAAAAATAATATAAAAGATAAAAGGAAACTATAAAGTGCTTTAGGAGTAATTAATTTAATAAAATTAATATCTCAAAGCTGAAAGATATACCTATAGTGTTTTAGCAATATTTCATATAAGCTTCTTTCTCTATATGTTAATTTAAAAAGGTTAAGAGGGGATTAAAGGAAGATGTATCCTTTCAACCTTCCTTTCCAGTCACTAAAAATCTTGCATGTGTATGTGCTGGGGGAGAGGAGGGCATGCTGATGGAACTTAGAAGGCTTGCTCACGAGAGTGTATCTGGGAAGACACACATTTGTTGGGGACTTTTAGGTGATTATAATGTACTATTTCTTATGGTCGTTACAAAGGTTTTCACTATTTACTTATTCATTATAGTTATATGTTATTTAATTTTGTCTTGATGCATTATGTTCCATAATTTAAAAAGGAAAGCAAAAATGCAATCTTATTAAAGGATATAAAACAAAACAAAAAAAACCCCAGATAAATCGAGAGGTGCTAATGTTTCTGGGTGGGAAAACAATGAAAAAATAGTAATTTATATATGTAATGCAATTCCAGACAGATTAGAGGTGGTTCAAGAATAGGTAAAACTATGTACAAATTTATATGAAAGAATAAATGTCCTGGAATATTCAAGGATGATATGAGAAGAATAATAATAAGTATAGACTTGCCTTGCCTGATACTGAAACTTACTACCAAACCATTGTAATCAATACAGCATAGCACTGGCACAGGAATAAAAAAGCAGATTTTCCTAGTTTAAACAATAGGAATTTTATAGACATAAAATCAAGAGCATAAGGAGATTTAAAATAATGCAAAAATATTGTAGGACAAACCAAGATGGTGGCATAGGTAAACACCGGAAATTGCTGCCTCGCACAACCCTTTCAAAAATACAACTAAAAGACAAAATGGACATCATCCAGAACCACAGGAAGGCTGGCTGAGTGGAAAT
>NW_005369942.1:8051444-8052732 GCF_000412655.1 Myotis brandtii
AGGGGGGGGGAGAAGGGGGGGGGGGGGGGGGGGGGGGGGGGGGGGGGGGGGGGGGGGGGGGTAAGAGCAGAGGGTGAGGTGGGAACCGGGTGGAGGGGGGCTATGGGGGGGGGGAAGAGGAACAACTGTAATAATCTGAACAATAAAGATTTAATTTAAAAAAATATTATAGAATGTTACTTAATGAAAGATGCTGACATAGTTGGTTATCCATCTGGAAGACTTTAAGAAAGCTGGGATTTCAGAGGGTCAAAGGTAAGAACCTAATGATAAAACAACAAATTGTGTAACTATTATCCAAATATAGAAGAAATATTTCTAAGCAAAATAGGAAACTCAGAAAAGAAAAATATATTTGAGAAGGAAAAGTGAAAAATTTGAATGAGAAAACCATATCAAAGTCCAAGGCAAACTATTATATGGAAAAAAATACATTATCTATAGCACTCTGATGATCACCATTTCTAATATGCAAAGGACTCACAAAATGAACATAAGAATAATATTTGAAAAAATGGACATATATGTATATACACTTTAACAGCTGATATCTCAATTTTGAAAATGAAATGTATTTTAAGAAATACTGCCTTTATAATTATTCAAAGTATATGTATATATTTTTGGGTATATATATATATATATATATACAGAATTTTTCAAAAAATATTCACTATAGCGAAAAAGATGGCGGCTGGCAGGATGGAGGTGAGGGATAGGAAGTGAGTGAGTGAGGGGATGAAAAGAGAGTGTGTGGATGTGTGTGGTGTGTGTGTGAGTGAGTGAGGGACAGTTAAATCCGGCAGGAGCAGCAGAGGCTGGCAGACCAGGCTCTCTGGGACAGGGAGAGACTACCACCGCTGTGGACACCCCCGGACTACCAGACTCGGGCATGGAGCCCATGCCATCTTAAAGGGGAGAGCGGCCTCATCTAGGAACTCATCAGCACCCCCACCTACAGGCCTGGGATACTGCCCGCGACCCAGCAGCCACTGCAGCCAAAATCCTGCTGCCCACCCATAAACTCGCAGTCCCTGGGATCTCCACCTCCGAAGGAGCGCCGTGCCCACAGCAGTAAGTGCAGCCTCCCCCTCCCCTGCTGGTGGGAATGCAAACTGGTGCAGCCACTGTGGAGAACAGTATGGACTTACCTCAAAAAACTAAAAATGGAACTTCCATTTGATCCAGTGATCCCACTTCTAGGAATATATCCCAAGAAACCAGAAACACCAGTCAGAAAGGATATATGCACCCCTATGTTCATAGCAGCACAATTTACAATAGCTAA
>NW_005369942.1:8052802-8073292 GCF_000412655.1 Myotis brandtii
AATGGAATACTACGCTGCTGTAAAAAGGAAGGAACTCCTACCATTTGCAACAGCATGGATGGAGCTGGAGAGTGAAATAAGTCAGTCAGAGAAAGATAAATATCACATTCTCACTCATTTGTGGATTATAATGAACAACATAAACCGATGAACAAAAACAGATGTAGAGACAGAGAAGCATCGATCACATGCTCAAAATTCAGAGGGAAGGTAGGGGAGGGTGGGGGTGAGGGGGAGAGATCAACCAAAGGACTTGTGTGTATGCATATAAGCATAAGCAATGGATGTGGTCAACAGGTGGTGAGGGTGAGGGCAGGATTGGGGGGATGAGAGGACATTGGGGGGATAAGGACACATTTGTAATATCTTAATGAATAAAGGAAAAATAAAAAATACATT
Source organism: Myotis brandtii (assembly GCF_000412655.1). Lineage (NCBI taxonomy): Eukaryota > Metazoa > Chordata > Mammalia > Chiroptera > Vespertilionidae > Myotis > Myotis brandtii. The sequence continues at coordinate 8,053,202 of NW_005369942.1, forward strand.
AAAAAATAAAAAAATATTTACTATATTGTGAATCACATCACTAGGTATGGTATCTACATATGCATTTGTTTATAATGATTTATCCACTTTATTATTTATATATTTATTATTGAGGTATAATTGATATATAACATTTTATTATTAAAAAATATAATATTTACTATATTGTGAATCACATCACTAGGTATGGTATCTACATATGCATTTGTTTATAATGATTTATCCACTTTATTATTTATATATTTATTATTGAGGTATAATTGATATATAACATTTTATTAGTTTCAGGTGTAGCACATAATGATTTGATATTTATATACATTGCAAAATGATCATCACAATAAGTCTAGTTATTATCCATCAACATACATCGTTATAAAATATTTTTCTTGTGATAAGGAGTTTTAAGATTTATTCTCTTTTCAGCATTCAGATATACAAGGCAGTATTATTAACTATAGTTATCTTGCCATGCTATACATTACATTCCATGAGTTATTTACTTTATAACTGAAAGTTTGTACCTTTTGACCTCTTTCAGTATAGAAAACTCAGAAAAGAAAAATATACCTATTTTGCCCACTTCCCCAATCCTCTCCCCTTTGGCAACCACCAATCTGTTCTATGTATAAATGAGTACTTTTTTTGTTATTTATTTTTAGATTCCACATATAAGTGCAATTATACGGTATTTGTTTTTCTGTGTCTGACATTTCACTTAGCATAATGCCCTCAAGGTCCATCCACCCCTGTTGCTACACATGGAAAGATTTCATTCTTTTTTTATGCTGAACAGTATTGCATTGTGTGTGTGTGTGCACCACACCTTTCTTTATCCATTCATCCATCAGTGGACACTTAGGTCATTTGCATATCTTGACTATTATAAATAATGCATCAATGAACGTGGGGATGCATATATCTTTTATACAGGGTGGGACAAAAGTTGGGTTACAGTTGTGATTACGCAAAACACAACAGAGTTTATTATAGTATTATCATTTAGTACTTGTTTATTTTCCATACAAATGACTGTAAATCTATTGTCAAACCCCACATCTGGTTCATCAGGGAATCTTATACCTCCAGAATCTGACCACTTCTCACCACCTGCTATGCTCTGTTGTGATGTTTACGACAGACTCCTAACTGGTCTCCCTGCTTCTGCCTTTGCTGCCTGTCTCTCTTTTCAACACAGGAGCCAAAATCACCTGGTAAACCATGTAAATGAGATCACAGCTCTCTTCTGTTCAAAACTCTGCAGTGATTCCAGTTTCACCCAGAGGCCAAATCCAAAGTCCTTACAATCCCTACCTGACCCTGTGTGATCTGCCTTCTGGTGTTAGTTCCCCACCTTCTATCTGTTCCCTCCTGCTGCTCCAGAGCAGTCACACCAGCCTTCTTGCTGTTTCTCCAGAGGCCTGATAAGCTCTGACCTTGGTCTAGTCTTTAGCCACCACATTTGCCTGGGAAAAAAATCTTTCTCCATATAAAGCTTCACTTCCTCACCTCCATTAGGTCTTTGGTAATAAGGTCTATCCAAGCTGCCTTATTTTATGACAGTATCTCTCTTCTTTCCTTCAATTCCTTTTATAGTTACTTTTCCATGCTTTTATTGTCTTATAATACACCATATAATATCTACAGTTTATTATTTACTTTCTGTCTCTCATTCCTAGAATACAAGCTCCACAGAGTGAAGCATTTTTTTTCCTGTTTTGTTCATTGCAGACTCTCCCACATAATGACTGGAAATATATAAAACTGGTGACCCGGTGCATGAAATTTGTGCATGGAGGGGAGGGGGTTCCTTCAGCCCAGCCTGCACCCTCTCCAATCGGAGACCCCTTGGGGGATGTCTGACTGCCAGTTTAGGCCCGATCCCTGTGGACCTAAACCAGCGGTCAGACATCCCTCTCGTAATCTGGGACCACTGGCTCCTAACTGCTCACCTGCTTGCCTGCTTGATCGCCCCTAAGTGCCTCTGCCTGCCTGCCTGATTGCCCCTAACCTCTCTGCATGCATGATCACCCCTAACTGCCCTCTCCTGCCAGCCTGATCTCGCCCCCAACTGCCCTCCCATGATGGCCTGATTGCTCCTAACTGCCTCTGCCTCGGCCCCCACCACCATGGCTTTTCCGGGAAGGGTCGGATGTCTGGAAGATGGCTGGTCAACCTGTGCCTCTTCCTGCCTGCCTGATTGCCCCTAACCTCTCTGCATGCATGATCACCCCTAACTGCCCTCTCCTGCCAGCCTGATCTCGCCCCCAACTGCCCTCCCATGATGGCCTGATTGCTCCTAACTGCCTCTGCCTCGGCCCCCACCACCATGGCTTTTCCGGGAAGGGTCGGATGTCTGGAAGATGGCTGGTCAACCTAGTCTAATTAGCATATTATCCTTTTATTAGTATAGATAGATTATATAGGACAGGATTGTTTAAATGGGGGAGAAAAAGCCTTTTTCAGCAGGAGGAGATGCTCTTGGAAGACAAAAACATATAATCCCTATATCTGGACTGATAGCCAGCCAAATGCACTATACTGCCAAACTGGTCATTAAAAAATTGAACTGCTTTCTTACACCTTACACCAAACAGCTATTGCCCTTAAAACCCCTCCTCAGCCCCCACCTTAGGTTCTGCCTTTGTAGTTCACCCAGATTAGGTTCTGATTGGTCAGTTTCTATGCCAGTCAGCATCTCCAGGCCTATCTCTGGGCCTGATCAAAGAGGCAGGGCTGATCAGCAGCCTTGCAGAGCCCTGGAGAAAAACAGAGGTGTGGCTGCTGGAGAAGCTGGGAGAGAAAGAGAGAGATCAACAGCTGCACAGAGGCTGCGGATCAGACCCTGCCTCTCTCTCTGCAGGCCTCTCTCTGGGCCTGATCTACAGCTCCCTCAGCAGTCAGTGCTGTGTCTCCATGGCAACCTAGCACTGATTTCCGGTGTTCAGTCGAGCCTTTGTCGTTGCAGATGTTATGGACCCTGGCTCTTTATATATATAGATGATATTTGAGTCTTAAAAAATACATTGCAAATAAAATATTATTAAATGAAGATACTGAGATCTCATTACAATTGATTAATCAGGTTATTTTTTAAGTATTTCATGTTTCACTTCATAATATTTAATTTTTTATAGAACAATAGAAAATTTATGTTGTAAAAATTAGGTATAGGAATCCTATATAATAAAAAGCTGATATACAAATCAACTGAATGGTGGAAGGACTGGTCACTATGACATGCATGGACCACCAGGGGGCAGATGCTCAATGCAGGAGCTGCTCCTGGTGGTCAGTGCGCTCCCACAGGGGGAGCGCTGCTCAGCCAGAAGCCAGGGTCATGGCTGGCGAGCGCCGTGGTGGTGAGAGCCTCTCCCACATCTGCAACAGCTAAGGATGTCCGACTGACGGCTCCATGGGGAGCGGGCCTAAGCCGTCAGTCGGACATCCCCCAAGGGCTCCCGGACTGTGAGAGGCACGAATCTTGTGCACTAGGCCTCTAGTAATTTAATAATGGCTTAGCTGTTTATTAATATTACTCTGATACTGTCCTCAGAGGTTTACCATAAATTCTTTTACTATGGGTTCCTTTTTTAAATCATTCTTTGTTCATCCATTACCTATGGAAGGGTGCCTTCTTTCAGGATCTTTTTAAGTGCTTGACACAAAATACCTGTGGTTAACTTTCAAGATAAGGGTTTGTTTTCTGTGACTTTTAATCACTACTCTATCTCGTATTGTCTTGGTTTCTTATTGCTGCATAACAGTCTTAGTGGCTTGGAACAATTTACACTTATTTCGCCACAGTTTCTGTGGGTCAGGAGTCCAGGCAGAGCTTAGCTGGATCCTCTGCTCAGTATCTCACAAGACTACAGTCGAAATGTCGTCCACACATATGCTATCACCTGAGGCTTGAGACCCCTCCAAGCCCTTGTGCTTATTAGAAGAATCCAATTTGTTGCAGCTCATAGAACTCATAGAGACTTGCTTCTTCAAGGCCACTGGAAGCAACTCTCTGAACTCTAAATTATTATTATTATTTTAATGTATATTTTTATTGATTTTAGAGAGGAAGGGAGAGGGAGAAAGAGATAGAAACATCAATTATGAGAGAGAATCATTGATTGAATGATTAGCCCCCACTGGGGATATGCATAGCCCCCACTGGGGATTGAGCCTTCTGGGGCATGTGCCCTAACTAGGAATTGAACCGTGATCTCCTGGTTCATGGGTTGATACTCAACCACTGAACCATACCAGCTGATCTCTACATTATTTTTTGAAGGTCTCACCTCATAGAGTCAGACCCACCCAGGATAATTATCTTTTCTAGTCATTCAAATACAAGAGACTTGGGACCTCAATTACATCTGCAAAATTTCTTCTGTCACATAACATGACATGTAAATGACATCTCATCACTTTTCCCATATGCTGTTATTGATTAGAAGCAGGTTACATGTCCCTTGTCTTAATTTAAAAATTATTTTTTTGCAGATCTGACAAAAATTTTGATTCTTTCACACTGGATGGCTATTGTGTTGGCTATTGTCATTTTTAAATTTGATGATCTAGGAAAAGAGGTCAGTGCACCTGGCTAAATAGTCAGGTATTGCACATTTTAAACATTCTTATGGCACACTGATTGAAATCACTACCAGACACCAGTGCATCTCAGTTCCTTGATTTGACAAACACCTCTTCTTTTTATTCACTTGTTTTTGTAGTCATATCATAGACATTGTTACTACCAAAGCCTACATCACTCCTCAACCATTGATGTCAAGGACCCCATATTTGATTACCTCTACTAACTTTAAAGCTCACTCTCTTTAGTATCCTCACTGGATGAATTCTTAAGTCTAGTGGAGAAATTTAATGTTATTTTCCCCATCATGCTCTCTCATGTGTTCATTTTTCCCTTTACCATTCTTAGAGCCTATTACTAAAATCATTTACTTGCTTGCATATACATTTCTCCATTATCTAAGTTTACCAAACTCCCATCCTGGTTAAACCCAAGTCTTCTTCCCACCTTATAACCAACAGATAGACATATTGGAAAAACCAACCAATTATCCAAATAACATAAAGTCAGCGGACTGCTATTTTTCAAGCTTTCCTTCAGCTCTAATTGTTCTACTGGGTATCCCTAGTCAATTTTTTTCCTGTGCTCCAGTATCTATTTGAATGTGTCTCATTCTCCTCAAACATTCAACATCCATTTCGTATTCTTCACTGTCAGCTAATAAAGCAACCAGAACACAAACCTCACTTTAATTGATTGCTCTATAATTTGTTAATTCTCCTATATTTGTGCTCATTTTCTCAATCTTCCATTAGGATGGATGAACCCTTTCTTGGATCCCCATCTGTTTACTCATGGATTTTACTCCCGAATTGTCTCCCCTCTGTCATGTATCCTCAATTTCTCATTCTTACTGAATCAATCTCAGTAGCATACCAATATGTCATAATAATTCTGATCTTAAAAATTACTGAAACCCCTCCCTCACATCTATATCCAGCTATTTCATATTTTTCTCCTTCCCTTGATAACAAAATTCCTTGAAAAGCTTTATACTTGTAGCAATTTTATACTTGTACTCGGGGATACAGAATGAGCATTATAGAATAAGGGGTAGGTTATAAGAATTAAAGGGGGAGAAGCTGGGAAATAAAGCTACCTAAAGAGTAGTTGGAGGATCATAGTCTTTTCTCCACAGCGAGTCAGAATGTACTTTCGAAAATGTAGATGGGTCCCCATTCACAATGGGTCCTCATCACATTTATTCCACTTGCAAGATTACTTAGTCCTACCTCTTCATCCCCTTCCCTACCTTTTGTGGATAAAGTTCCCACTACTTTCTCTTTTGCATTCTTGCTCTTACCATCCTGAAACTATGTGATGCTCTTCAAACAATTCAAGGTCTTGATTATATTTTGATTTTTATTCCTCTTGAACTTTGATACTCTTGCTCAACCCATTCTTTCTTTCTTTGGATTCTGGAATGCCCTTATACTTTTCACTTATCTTTTTGGCCACCCTTCTAAAATGTCTTCTGATTTATTAGGTATGCCTGTAAAAGGCCAAGTGCAGAAGATGCTGAAATTGGGTGTATCTGAAACAAGGTAGACCCTTTCTTAGTACATGAGGCATTATTTTGATAGGGTAAGGTTGGATTGGGTGAGGAAAGGCACAACAATAAATGAAGTTTTTAGGAGCTATTTTACTATTGTAAATGCTCTCTTCCATTTATATTGGTTTGCCTGCAAGTAGTTAGGGCAGGATTAGTACAATACCAAGTGAGCTCTAGAAATCATGAGAAATCTTGGGTGACCTTATAAATTTCTACCAAAACTGTTTGTGATGGATAGAATATGGTTCAAGAAATGTACCTTGGGGATTTCATGATATTTTGAAATCCAAATCAGTGCCCCAGGTGCCAAATTCTCTTGTTCTCCTTTCTCAGTACCATATATAATCACAACTATAAGCTTTCAAGAGTTGTACAATTGCATAAAATAGTTCAACCTAAGATATTTCAGGCTGGGTGATGGTTAAACACGTTAACATTAACCCAACCATGTAACAGTCTTAAATTTTATCATATACTTTCTGGGATTAGCATCAAGGAAGCCTAGCAGCAAATAGTGAATTATGTGCAGATTTTATTCATTGTGGCAAGATTGGTGGTGGGAGGTAATTAATATTTATTATTATTATTATTATTGAACCTTATGAGCCTAAAGTTGATCCTATTTATTTATTTGAGATTCCAGAACCAAGGGGATTATGGCAATTGGCTAGTCTATGGAAATGGACTTGACTTTAGAATTTTAAAAAGGGAACCTCTGTATTAGTAGCAATATTCTTGGCCATTACATACTCAGGTATAAATAAGATTAATGTTGTTTTCCTATAACATAGGTAAATACTGTTTCTCATAAAGATAATATGTTTTAAAATATGAAATTTCATGCTTTGAAAAGATGGTTGCGAGTCTTGAAAATTGATTCAATAAACTTTCTATCATAATGTGAACTCTCAACAATTTTATTCTAAACATAACAAAGTTCTTATCTTTGCAAGTGCACATCCCGCAGCATTTTTCTAACCACCACAGCAGAGACAGCAGCGCCTCTTACAGATTTTCCCTTCATTCTAGAAACAACGGTGTGCACACTGGCTTCCTAAGCTCAAGTATTTGTTTCTGCAGCAGATTACTACACGTGAGCAGCATTTTTTTTCCTGTTGTGGTTTGTGGTCTAATATTAATACATTTTCACAATGGAAACTCGGTGGATTTTAGATCATTTTCCTAGGTTTGTATCCCAAAGGATATCTAACCTATGTTGGTTGTTTTAATTAAATTACCACATTGTTCATATGATTAAATGCCTAATGAAGAATTATGGGACTGAATTTTAATGCACCATACACTAATAAGAGCACTGGGTGAGGACACATATAATTTTACTTTAAGTAAAATCTTTCAGTAGCAAATGTTTCACCTCTTGCCTTTTCTCACAGAGCCAATGAGAGTTCAGTAGCACCGACCAGTGGAGTCTCCTGACGTGGCCCTCAATGAATGGGGAAGAGCATCTTCGAGATTTTCTTTTAGACCTTGGAGTATGGAAGGAGATTCTGTGTATGGGCCAATGTTTTCAGAGTAATGATACTGACTGACTCCTATTTCTACTGGAGTAGGACCACTTGCCATTTCTTTTCTCTCCACATGTCAGATATGCTTTACATCAGCTTTGTTGACTTATCAACGCATGAATATTGATAGGCACAGGTTATCTAATAGGAAAATTGTGTACAACCACTTTAGATTTCAACGCAGAAAGTTTGTACAATCGTTTTTCCTTTACGAGTATCATCATGATAGCCTCAATGTCAAAAATAATTAGGCAAAAAGGGGAGAGGATATATCTTGATTTTTGCTTCAGATACATTTCCTAAACTATGGTTAGGAGACTAAAAATCAACCATTTGAAACTATAGTAAATGTTGTGCATACTTTTTCCAGAAGTGGATACATTTAGATATGTCTGAGATCAGTTAGTTGTTTTATTTTATATTTCACTATTAAATGGTAAGTCGAATCTAAAATTGTATATTTTGTTACCATAACCTGAATTTAATTAAGTAGATACGAGGACTATATGATGATAAAGTGTTGTTTTTCTTAGGCTGCACTTAAAAAGAAAAAGACATTTTAGCATCGTTGAAGAGTTCTAACACAATTTTTTGTTATTTGTTTGTTTTACTTTAGACTTTTCTGAGGAAAAAACATAGAAAAGGAAAAATTTGGAAAATACTTGTAATTTTGGCAACTGAGAGGGTAGAATAGGGAAACAGCATAGAGTTTTAGGGTTCACATTCTGGTATTTGCTAGGTTATCAGTTGGATATCAGTTTTTTCATCTGGATAATGTGGTTATCAGTACTTACCTCATAGGATTATTCTGATGAAATGAAATGCTGTTTTGAAGGATCCAAAAAGTGTCATGTCATAAATGTTCGATAAATGTGAGGTCCCCTTTCTTTTCTCTCTCCCTCTGGACAATTCTACCCTATGTGAGTGAAAGAAAAATAAAATGACATTCTTTTTCTTTCTCCCCTTTAAGGACCATAGACTATTTAAGGAAAATACTGCAGTCGATTCTGAGATGGAGAAAACACATGCATTTGGTTTATTAACTTTCTAGTTAAGAGATTTATTCCCTAGCTCGTTTAAATATTTTGAGAAACATACTGTTACATTTAAACATGAAATCTGTCTCCCCTACACTTCATGAAACTTTTCCAGTTTCCTGTCTTCAAGTTAGGAAATGATGAGGTTGAAAGCATTCTGGCCTCAAGACACCGGCATTTCTGAGTTGACCACGAAAGTTCATTCAACTTCTCATAAATGCCTCAAGACCTTCAAATGCAAAACATTTGGGCAATAGACTGAGTCAGGGGACACGATACCAGTCTGCTCTGTTGTGCCATTTATCAGACTCTGATTTGTAGATTACAGAGTTTCAAAGCTTGACTGCTCTTCTCAGATGCTGCATACCATTCAGAGTGCCTCATTCTCTGTGTTTGTGTTCCTTTCTGCCCATGTTTCACTTCTTACTCTACCCAGCTTCATATCGTCATAGTTATTTTGCCTGTGGTTTTTCTCCCCCTTTAAGACATTTTTCAGAATTTAGAATCGTGGGAAGGAACTATAGGTCCGACTCATTTAGGGGAACTTCAATTTATATTTTTGACAAATATTTGCCTCAAATAATATCAGTACAGTACTATTATCTTAGTGCGTCTCTGGTCGGCAATAGCCTCAGTCTTGACCTCTCACTATAAATAAATAGGAGCTCAGCGTTTGTAACCGTGGAGAAAGCAAGAGTTTACAAACATTTATACAGTTATAAAGCTTCCCTGGAGGAAAATGGGATGCAACTGAAGGGAAGATAGATGATCTTTAAAGATGTTTCTCAGATTGGATTGTTCTTAATAAATAACTTTGTTCTACACATTTTCTTTCTTGGAGCCGAGTCCGGCCTTTGGTGTGTTGGCCTGGTCCATTTGCTCACAGAGGGAGGTCCACATGGGAGAGTGTGCCTTTGCGTCAACTCTAAAGAATTTAGAAAAAGTAAAAGCGTGCAAAACTGTGAAAGGTTATTCATTTCAATCCGTGAGTATTTACTGAGCACCTACTCTGTGACCATCACTAGGTTGGAGTTTATTAGGGAGAGGGGCACATGGAAAAACTAGGCAGTGACACAGGACAGCAGATATCAAAGTACCAAATGATGACATATCACTGTATAACAGTGGTTCCATTTGGGGTGATTTTGCCTCCTAGAGGCAACTGGCAGTGTGTGGAGATGGTTTGGATTGTCAGAACTCAGGGGTGGTGCTGTTGGCATCTAGTGGGGCAGCTTTGTAGGATGTTTAGTGGCATCCTACAATACATAGCACAGCCCCCGGGACATAGAATTATCTGGCCCAGTAATGCTGAGGTTGAGAAACCCTGCTGTATAAATGTCAAGGGAGAGAGAGTCCACCAGGTGGAAAAGGCCTTTGTTTTGCAAAACTGTCAAAATATGATCATATAAATAACCTTTAAAAATGTTCTTTTCTTTGAAGAAGTTGGAAGATATCTATTGTTTATATAGGGTGGGGCAAAAATAGATGTACAGTTGTGAGTACATGAAACAGGGTTTATTCTTGTGTTATTATTGATTAATTATTGCATTATTTTCCATATGAACAACTGCAAACCTACTTTTGCCCCACCCTGTATTCTTGCTCTTGTGGAGCTGAAGTGCCTTTTACTTATTAGCTGGGCTGGTCCTTTTGTGGAAAATGCTCCTTGAGTTTGGGCTTAAACTTTCCCTCCCTTGGGTTCAAATAGGAGAGTTGGTGAGGTAACCAATATCCATGATACAAAAAATTATGTTTTCCCCTACTCATTCCAAAACTACCACACAGGTCAGTTTTGTAAATGGCCTCCCAGGAGGTGTCCCTATCAACCCATCATCCCTACCAAGACATGCTTGCATCCCACCAGAGGACAGAGTTAAGGCCACAGTTGATATTCCCTGCACCATAATTTGATGCTTTGTGTTCAGAAAGAGCGTGCATGGGAAGAGAGAGAAGGAGTGGGGCCTGAAGGAGGGGACAGCAAGCAAGGAGAAGAGAAAACATAGGTAAAAGGGGTGGCATTTTGACATCAGTTTGACATCAATTCCAATGCCCAGGTATTTTGAAGCTCTTTGGTTTGGCCACATTGTCTCTCTGCGTTCTTTCAGTTGCTCTTCAGAGAAACCTTCCCTCAACTTCATGGAGGTTTAGGACCCTCTCATACATTCCCACAGTCTCTGTATCTCTCTAACTGAGCATTTCTATTATAATGCTTATCTTCTCTAAGAGACTGAAGGTGCCTGAGGGCAAGCACTCCTCTCCATAAAGCCCCAGCTCCCAGGACAGTGGGACAGGGCACGCTAGGCACAGACACCTGTGGAATAGCGACTAAGCCAACACCCAAACAAGGAGAACACTAAGGAGGCTTCCTGTTGTCTGGTTTGCTAGGGCTCCAGTTCTTCCTGACAACTCTTCTTGGTGGAGATCACACACAGTCACAGTGCAGGATTCATTTTCTCTGCATTTCCATCCTGCAGTCTCTCACGCTAAGTCTCTTTTCACTGTTAGCATCGATTTGTACTGATTGTTGTTCTATCTCTTCATTGAATTGTTGGCTCCTGAATGACAGAGACTGTGCCCCACCTTTGGTTTTTATATCCACCAAGTACTTCATTTTCATGAAGGCAGCTGAAAATGCCTGGAGCTGCTGCATGTGAAACCTCTCCTGCTTCCATTATCTCATGTACTGAATGGTGGGTATTGCTAAAAAGGGTGTTCTTTTTTTTATTTTTATTTCTTCCTTGCTTCTCATGGCTAGGAGATGTGAGGTCACAGTTACATGTGAGTTTATTCATTAAGGATCTATCCCTTGAAATAAGTTACACTATAGAGGTAAAAAAAAAAATAACTCTCTAGTTTATTAGTAAATTCAAAAAACACCGAAATAAATGTATTAAGAAAGACAACAACAGCTAGGGGGCAATCTTTGCTTCCTAGTGCAGAGTGCCAGGAACTAGTGGGAAGGAAAAAAAAAATGAGGAAGGTTGGTAATAAAACAGAAGGTTTAGTGGGAGAGAAGAGAACAAGATTTTATTGGGAAGTAAGAGAACAATGGCTTGAAGCTCAGATATCAGCCAGGTGTATGGGCACGGGGAGATGTATAAAGTGAGTGACTAGACGGGCACACGCCCTCACTGTGAGATTGTGCTTGGAATCTTGTTTTAAAGTTTTGTAACAGAAAGATGAATTTTAGACTCAAAATAGATATGTTAAAGGGCAACTCTCTCAAGTCTTCAATCTCATTGTTACGTTAAAAATATTTTTATTGATTTCAGAGAGGTAGGGAAAGGGAGGGAGAGATAGAAACATCAATGATGAAAGATTCCCCACTGGGGATCAAGCCTGCAACTCAGGCATGTGCCCTGACTGGGAATCAAACCCTGACCTCCTGGTTCATAGGTTGTTGCTCAACCACTGAGTAACACCAGCCAGGCAATCTCATTGTTACTTAGATGGGAAAATTATTTCATTCAGAGAAAGAAATGCAGTTTTTCATACTCCACTTTTTAGTGCTCAGTTACATTTGCTTAGGCAAGATCTGATTTTTCTCAAATATAGTGGAAAATTCTAATTGTGGGGTTTGCAAATCTGTTGCTCATGTTCTGATTTTATGGTAAGCTTATTTATCATTCAGTAAACTTAGAGCTGATCGATCTTATCTATCCTGTCTCTCTTTTTCTTTCTATACACATGTAACTTTAAAATATATATACAATATATATATATATATAATAAATTATTATATCTTGATAATTGGAGTAAACATGCAATATGTGATTTTAAACAAAGATGTAAAAGTATGCAAATCGCTTTGTGGTGGCTCACGTTTGCTATTGCATTATCCATTAGTAGACAGTCCCTTTCCCATTGCAGAGCTGTGGATTGTAAAGTATATGCAACAAACTCTTACAGTTGGTGATGGGCAGCTGACAGGACGGAGTGAATCAGTGGGCAGGACACTGTGCGGGAACGGGAGTCGGTGCTGTTGAAATGCCAGAGCGCACGGGCATGCTTCCCTCCTCTCCTGCCCGGCTGAGAGGCGCTCATGCAGGGAAGAGTGCTGAAAGCAATATGCCAGCTCTGTGAAACAGGAAACAGATAGGATATCCAATTTTTCTTTTTGTTTCTTTTTGTTAAACTACCGTCTGCGATAAAGCAGAACAAATGTGGCTGTGGCTTTGCCTGTATTGAAGTTATGAACAAGAGAGAAATTGGCATAAATTTAGCAGTTGATAGCACCAACCCCCCAAACAAAACAAAAACAAAAAACCCAGGAAACTCAGGATCCTGGTGATTAAGATGATAAGGACCTCTTCTGATAAGTGTAAGAGTTGAATCAAAATAGTATACATTTGGTCTTCTGCCTTGGCTGCTAAATGCTGAAGGAAGAGAAATATTGATCCTCGCATTTAACTAGTGGCGTTAGCATTAGGACAGCGAGTCTTTGTCATCGGCTCACACTGTTCTGCATGAAGCTCTCTCTGAAAGGCTAACCTGCGATTATGAAATAGTGTTTAGTGTTGACATGAAAGAAGATCGGATAGCCCAAAGCATCACCATTAAATACAATGCACGTAACATACTGGCTCATGTTAATTAGTTTGTCCGCGAAAAGCAAGGAGCTCCAGCGACTGTGGGAAAGTGACTTGGTGATTTGCTATTGCTGGTCAGTCTCACAAAAGGAGAATTGTCTATTGTGGAAAGGCAGAGAATGGGAAATCAAAGAATCTCTGAGGATTTGGATCGGGTGGTAGTAAGAGAGATGAGTAGGAGGAAAGCTAAAACCTATTGGGTTGATTTCCTAAAAATATAATTTGAACTTATCTTTGGTTAGAAGATTGTTATTTTATCATGTAAACTGTTCTTTTGTACGTTTTCAGATTATTCAGGTGAGCAAATTTAAAAACTGGCAAAAAAGGAATGAACCCATATTTTCAATATCAGCATTGAGTTTCAATACAGCACATAAGAACAGAATGCAGAGCAGAATCACAAGAAATCATGAACATACTATGCAAATCCTTTATTCCCTCAAAATTTCTAGGTGCTGCTGCAGCAGGCTCATTGTTTCCTTGGTGTGGACATATGTAGAAGTTCATAATTACAGAATCCAAATTTAAATTATCCTTATCAATGAAACCATACTAGTATATTCTGACTTTAGTAAAAATCTTAGGTGAGAAGATACTAGAATGAAGTCTCCACATTAAAGATCTGCTGAAGACTTTTAAGTTAATTACACAGGTCTCAGTTTTTAGTATAGTTAATGTCAATTCAATTGCTAGTGATGAAGATGTAAAGAAAGAAGTAGAGCACACTTTTATTTGAGCAAATATGAATATTTTACTATGAATTGAAGGGCAGAGTACTTTAGTCTGTCAGTTACTTTTATTCTACAGTATGCTTTATGCTCCAAACAACTTGAAAATACATGCATTGTTGAATCCTTCATTAGGTCAAATTATTTATTTCTTACCCTCTTCCTTTCTTTCCTTCCTCCTCCTTTCTTGCTTTTCTTCCTTCTATATGTATTAAGCATCTGGCCAATTCCAGCATTTGGTTAGGTGCAGTGACATAATGATGATTAAGGCCAAAATCATTTTTATCCATATGGACTTAACATTGAATAATTTCCAGCATATCCCTCATTTACAAACCCTTGACATTTTTAAGTTTTAACATTATGATATACGGTTCTTTTTCACTAGGAGAGAAAAGAAGTATTTGAATACAAAAAGAGAATTCAGACATAAGTTCCCTCCTTATTTTAACATCTCAAGGAGACATAAATATTTTTGATAGAACTGAAGAAGTCTGAATATTATTGCTGTGCAGGCAGTGAGACCGATGGAGTCAAGAACTGGAAGCGATTGTTAGAGGCTATTGGTTCATTCCTCGGCTGTCATGGAATGTGTAACCTCCCAGAGTAGCTGGGTGAGGAGTGTGGGGAACAGTGGTGTGGCTGGCTTCTTTCCTACCTGTATCTTCTTAGATCAGTATAATGTAGCTGGGTGTTCAGCTGGAACTCTCTTGATCTGATGGGACTCTCCCCTTGGTTACATGGAAGAGGTGGGAAATCACTTAACAGTAGGTTGGTCTGGAATAGGATGGGCCTCACCCAAACTAGGAGGGAGGACGCTTTCTTTGGGCCACCTTTGTCCTTCCATATTTTCCTTTCGCTGTTTCTCCCTCCAAGGCAATCTGGCTTCTCCTGCAGAATCTTAAGTGGCCAGGGGATTCCAGCGCTGTTCCTTAATGCCTAACTCACTATGATGGAGAACGTTATGACGTCTCCTATCCCTTGTCTCATTTGTTCCATTTCTCTGGAACTTAGCATTTACATGAATAAGATCTAACCTTCTTCCAAATAATGACTTCTTATGCAGGAAACATCAGTCCTGTGGAACAAATGTGTTCCCATATCATTATGTTTTGTGGGTACTGGGCTTGGGCTTGATTATGGCAGGAAATCTGCTGATATGTCTCATATCATACTTTAGCTCACTCTGGTTTAGTTGTTTGAGTGGTAAGAATGGCTTCAACTGAAGAGTTCAAATGAATTCTGTCTAATTTGCATAGTATATGTTAGCCTGGTACATTTCCTCAATAGAACTGAGATCCTCTGAGTAATGAGAACATACAAGTACACATTTTACCCTTGTAGGACCATCTCAACCATCAGTGCCACATTGAACTGATCAAATCATTGGTTTTATTAATTATTGGGGGTTTTCTAAACAATGGATCAATTAGTTTTGGAATAGTTTGTTAATTCCTATTATTTTTTTGTCACTATCTTGTTTTAAAGCCATTTTCAACAATATCAATGGAGATGGACTGGGCAAGACACTAGTTTGCTTCTTGTTTATTTCTGTGGAACAGGATGATGTCCATGATGTAAGTTCTGATATTATGGGAGGGTTCCTAGTACCCAGGATTTTCTTATCAAGCCCATATGGTATATGTAATATATCATATCTGTTGATACTTGTTTGAACATATTTTTCAGTGCACATAGGCTATGCTTTGTAGAGTAGTGATTTATGTGGTTGTATTAAGAAAAGTAGGTTGTTCAGGTCTTAAATGCTCCTGTGGGTTTATTATGCATAAAATCCTGAGCTTTAAACATTTTACTGAAGTGGTTCCATGATCATGCAAAGCAAGTTATTCTTGGATGCCTAAAAAGAAAGTAAAACACATTCTTGGTCTTATTTCTGTCTTTTATTTCCACCTGATGTCATCCTCAAATCGTGCAATATCCTCAAACTAGGAGGTTACAACTAATTCCAAACAAGTTTTATCGGGGGCTTTTCTTCCTGCAGACATTTCCTGACACAGAATATATAAACATTCTCAGAACTCTGAGACAAGAGACTGTCCTAGGGGTTGGTTCTCTCTGCACACCCTCAGCCTTGGTCTACTACACAGGACTGTCTGTCAGCAGAGCGCTGGGTGGCACACTGCGAGACCTTACCAGGCGTGGGCAAACTTTTTGACTCGAGGGCCACAATGGGTTCTTAAACTGGACCGGAGGGCCGGAACAAAAGCATGGATGGAGTGTTTGTGTGAACTAATATAAATTCAAAGTAAACATCATTACATAAAAGGGTACGGTCTTTTTTTTTTTTAGTTTTATTCATTTCAAACAGGCCGGATCCGGCCCGCGGGCCGTAGTTTGCCCACGGCTGCTTAGATGGATGAATGCTGATACACTTGGAGAAATAAACAAGGAAAAATGGCACATTTTCTGGGAGGCAGTCAAAATAAGTTGGGTTTCAGATCCCAAATTCTACTTGAATATATAAATAAATCCAGTTGAATTTATGGCGAAAGTGTAAAATGAAAGAAGAAAACTTTTAAAAGGAAAAAAAGAAATTGTTGATGCGTGTCAAGGCCCCTCCCTCCGGGTTTCGCTTTCTTTTGGTTTCCAAGTTTCCATTCTCCTAAATCAAGTGGTATAATTGCTTCAGATAGGTTGCGTTTGCTATTTGCTTTTGGTTGTTGTGAATAGTTATAAATTACATAAAAAGAAGCTGCAGTTGCACTTTCAGCTGTCTTTCCAATAAGGATTTAATTTAGGTTTAATAGGACGGTTATCATATGTTAATTAAATACTGATGGATTATGAGAAACATACTTTCTCTGGTTTACCAACAAGGTACAAAAATATGGTTTAAATCTAAGTCTGGCATTTATCTAGTTTGCAGATTCTTCTGTAGAAAGATACAGTTCTTCAGAGTTAATATATTTATTTTCCTGAGCTTAAATTGTATGTGGCAGTTAAAGTGTTTGTATGTGCTATCAAGGTGGGTAGTTGTGTTGCAGAGATGTATGTGGATATGTTTCAGATTAGCGAACGCTGAATCTTCCAACATCAATTATCTATTTAAAAGTCAATTGATCTTTTTTATAGCTTCATTTTTGTTTGTGGAATTTGAC
Organism: Myotis brandtii; assembly: GCF_000412655.1. NCBI lineage: Eukaryota > Metazoa > Chordata > Mammalia > Chiroptera > Vespertilionidae > Myotis > Myotis brandtii. Next base: position 8,070,341 of record NW_005369942.1, read on the forward strand.
TGTCTCTAACAGGTGGTTATAAAACTCTGCCGTATGGATTTCTTTTTATCAAATTTTCAATATAGTACTTATTAATAAATGATATATTTTAAGAATGTTTTCTTCAAATCAACACTTTCCATCTCTAAGATTGATTGTCTTCTCTCTAATTGAGCTCATTTTCCCGAACCATCCTTATGAATACTCTTGATTGCATTCACCTTTTTTCATTGGAGCCAGGATTCCTCCTCATCTCTCTCTTTTGCGTGTGTGATTATAACCCTTTTTTTTCTGTCTCCTCTTCTATCATTTTATCCCTAAAGCCTCCCCTAAGGACTGAAAACCTGGCTTCCCACCAAAGTACATTGTCTGGAGTCAGAGATCTTAAGAGTGCTGAGTTAACTTATCTCCTGCCTTTCTAGGCACTTTATAAAGACTACACAGTAAAACAATGGGAGCCAGTTAAAGTAGAGGGTTGAGGAGTTATCTGAAAAATGTGGCCAATATGCACAGAAAATCTGGACCATTTCATGTCTAATTCCCCCCCGACCCCACCCCAAATAAGGATCATGTGGGTCTTGACACTTTTGTATTATAATTCCATGTCTCTGTGTACAGAGATGCAGCCCAAAACAAGAGGTAATTTGGAATTTTCTTTTTATTAAAGAGAAATGCTAAAATCCTTGACACAGGAGCTCATTGTACTGAAAAAATAAAAGGTAAATTACTTGTGTGTTTAGGAAGAGAACACAAGGTGGCAGGGCGGGAATAGCATTGCTGTTGTCAGAATCCACACACAGGGCAGGGCCGAGACACAAACAGCTTTAAATTCTCTGTGAAGTGCATTTTCTTCAATGCCAATTTCATGCAGCTCATTATTTTATTTACCAACAGCAAGTCACTAATCCCCTTGAGGCACAATCAATCTTGGTGCATTAAGTTGCAATGCATAAGGACAGAAAGCAGATGTGATTAACATTGAGAATTATTGTCTGAAATGTGCTGCATTACATTTCTTAGTTTTTTAAATTAAAATGCTTTACAAATAATTCTGAAGAACAAAATTGTATTTTTTCAAGGATCTAGATAATTTGAATATACCTGGTCTCTCTTACATTTCAGAGTGTTTTGTTTCTTTGGGAATTATTGGCATTTTCCGTAAGTAATGAGGTAAGGAAAAATCAATGGATTTATCTCTATATATTGAGCCAAGGGAAGTAGGCTGTAGTGATGGCTATTTCAAGCTTTTGTTGGTAATAAAATGGAATATTATGGAAGTAAGAGAAAGTGTTTGTGCTAGTTGAGATACTAGAACTTATGTAAAATATAAATACAACTAACTTAATACAAGGGAAGTTTAATTCTTGCTCATGAAAAGTCCCAAACAGGCATTTCTGAGTGGCAGGCAGCTTTTGTGAAAGCATGAATTCAGTAACCCAGTTTCCTTCTATCTATTGGCTTGGTACTTTTCAACACCAGGTTTCTAAAATTATCACAGAAGGGGAAAGAGCATGGGAGATTTTAAATGTTAGGTTGTATGGGCAAAACCTGGAAATAGTGATTGTTACTTCTACTCACATTCCATTGGCCAAACTCAGCCACATGGCCAGATCTAACTGCAAAGAATGCTGGGAAATATTGTCTATATGTGTGTCCAGGAGGAAGAAAAATAGATTTGGTGACCAGCTAACTAGTCTCTGCCATAGTGCTATTGGTGATTTTAAGTAAATTACTACAAATGCAAGAATATTGCTGCAAATAGATATTTGGAAAGTATCCTATCTAATAATGGACAAAAATGGTAATTGACCATGCCTTCGCTACACCTCCCATTGGCTAGTCAGCACGATTTGCAAATTAACCGCCAACAAAGATGGCGGCTAATTTGCATACTGAAGGCAGGGCGGGACAGCACGAACTGCCAGCGTGCCACCATCCAGTGCAGGCTGGCCAACTAGGACCCCATTGGCGGGTCCCGGGTGGCAAGGCAGGCCCACCCCAAAAGCCCCAGCAGCCGCCTGATATGGTAGTAACTCTATCAGTAAGCACTCTGAAAGTCAGTGGCATAAATGCACCAATTAAAAGACAGATTATGAGGGTGAATCAATAACAAAACCCACTTTAAATATAAAGACACATATAGATTAAAAGTAAATGAATTAAGCTGCAGCCTGTTTTGCTCAGTGGATAGAGCATTAGCCCGTGGACTGAAGGGTCCCAGGTTCGATTCCAGTCAAGGGCATGTACCTCAGTTGCTGGCTTGATCCCCAGTCCCTATCAGACCATGTGCAGAAGGCAACCAATCAATGTGTCTCTCCCTTTCCCTTCACTCTCTCTAAAATTCAATGGAAAAATATCCTTGGGTGAAGATTAACAAAAACAAAGTAAATGGATTAAGTAACATTAAAGAGATTATAAGAAAAATATATTCCAAATTTTGTTAGTTGTATAATGGTTATGTTTAAATTATTAACACCTAAGAAATTGGGTGAAGGGTACATATAATATGCTGTAGTATTTTATAGTTTTTTTTACATGTATGAGATTATTTCAAATTAAAATATTAAAAAATTAAAAATTAATAAAATATTAATTGAAATGTATCTGCATTACATGAAAAATCTCCTAATTGCTTCTAGCATAATTTATTAAATTGTGCTAAAATTTACAAGGGTTCAATTAAAAAATATCTTAATTCTAAATGATATAATAGAAAATATATAATAGTGCAGTTATAAGCACTTATCTGAAAATAAAAATTTAAAGAAGTGAATTTAAAGAAGGGATTAGCCAAAGAAAATATATGCACAACCCATGGACACAGACAACAGGATGGTGATGGCCAGAGAGAAGTGGGGGGCAAGAGCTGGGTAGAGGGGGCAAAAGGGGGGAAATAGGGACATCCTATATAATAATAATAAAAGGCTAATATGCACATTGACTGAACGGCAGAATGACCGGTTGCTATGATGC
>NW_005369942.1:8073967-8087214 GCF_000412655.1 Myotis brandtii
TGCACCGGGCCTCTAGTCCTATATAATAAAAGGGTAATATGCAAATAGACCAAACAGCAGAACAACTGAACAACCAATCAAAGCGTAATATGCTAATGATGTGTTCAACCACTCACTATGACATGCACTGACTACCAGGGGGCAGACAGTCAACTGGTCGGTCAGTTGCTATGACATGCACTGACCACCAGGAGGCAGATGCTCCGACCGGTAGGTTAGCTTGCTGCTGGGGTCTGGCCGATTGGAACTGAGCGAGATGGGCTGGACAAGCCTTGGAGCCCTCCCATGGTCCCTCCTCGGTCTGATCGTGCACTGATGGGGTCCCTCAGCCTGGCCTGCATCCTCTCGCAATCCAGGACCCCTCGGGGGATGTCAGAGAACCAGTTTTAGCCCCATCCTGCAGGCCACTCCCCTTGGGAGGGTGCCAGACGCAGGGCTCTTAGCTGGCGAGCACTGCTACGGCAGTGTGAGCCTCTCCTAATTGGGACTGATTGGGTGCAAGCCTACAGCAGGCACAGTGGGGCCAGAATGAGCATTATCGGCAGGTAGGAGCTGCAGGTGGTGTTGGACTGTGGGTTTTGGCCCGATCCCTGAAGGCAACCTAGAGGGACCCCACTGGTGCATGAATTCATGCACCGGGCCTCTAGTCCTATATAATAAGGAGCTAATATGCTAATCAGACTGAATAGCAGAACAACTGTCCGGACGACCTTCTGGATGAAGCCAGGCTGTGAGGGCTGGCAGAGGCAGCTGTGAGGGCTGAGCCCCTTGCATGAATTTCGTGCATCGGGCCTCTAGTCTATCTATATCTGTCTATCTATCATCCATCCATTCATCCATCCATAGGGTTTAACCATAGAAACCATTAGGCAATATATATTAAGATAATTGCCTCTGTGATGTGAGGGTGGGTAGGAAAGTCTGAAATCCTTACAGCAGGTCATCTAGAAGGGCAGGCTGGTACTCTCTGGTTTGGTGGAGCTGCAGTCCATGGTGAACTCTCTCCCTCTTCGTGGAATCCTCAGCTCTTCTCTAAAGGCTTGTCAGCTGATCATATCAAGTTCATCCAGATGATCTAGGATAATCTCCTTATTTAAAGTTAACTGATTAGGGACATTAATCACATCTATCAAATACCTTCATAACAATGCCTACATTAGTGTTTATTGAATAGCTGGAGGCTGTTGCTAGGCAGGTTGACACATAAAAAATGACCACAATATTTATATATGTGTGTATAGTTATATTTGACTATTAATATAACTCAAAATTATTTTCATTTTTTGGTCTTTTGACAATTAGTATGACTATACAAACACATTTACACATGTACTATATCTCAAAAGCCAAGGTTTTTTTTCCTCTTTGCATTTATATATTTAGTTAGGAAATAAAAAAAAAATGCAGCTTGACATAAGTAGGATAAACCCTAGCTTTAAAGTGCAACAAATGTGTGTTTCAAACCTTGTTCCACTATTTACTAGTAATTCTGTAGCCTTGAACAATGTTAATCAATCACTTTGAGGACAGCTTTGTTTCCTGTTATATAAGGTAAAATATCTGTATGTAACGCACTATAACTGTCCTTGGTTTGGGGTAGCTATTATGATAGATATTATTTAATGAGATTGGTGGTAGCCTATAGGCAGGGTTGGGCTGTCTCCTAGAATCCTGACAAGACTCAGAAGCCTGGGAAGTGCTACAGAGGTCTCTACACCTCAGGGAGGAAGTGGCAGGATGCACCATGCCTGACACAGGGATTCTTTACTAGAAACGTGACGATAGAGGAGAGGCAGTGTTCAGGGGCAATGCCAATGCCATGGAGAGTGGTTTCTAAGGCTATGAAATTCCTGCCTCAAATCTAAGTCTTTGCAATTAAAATATGAGCTGTTCTCGGAAACTCCTGAAGAGTAGTGTGATTGTTAGAATTTTGTTCATTATATTCATTCATTTTTTTTCATTCAGCCACCATTTGTTGAGTTGCTAGTAACTCCTTGACACTATTCTGGATGAGAGTGAGAGGAGCATATTGAGACTGTGGAGAGGTGGACTTAAGGGTAATAGTTTACAGATTGGAAGGATGAGGCTGGCAAATATTTCAGTCAACAATGCTCCTGGTCCCAGTGTGGGTTGCCTTCTGTGGTCACAATAAAGGCTATGTAAAAGGTTGGTTTTTATTGATGTTAGTAACTCTTCTGACCTTTACAGGTTAAATTTTTTTCTTAAAACTTTCTGGGGATCTAAATGTTTATATTGCTATTCGTGTAATCTATTTTCTTACAGAAAAATAATCTTTAAAAAACAATCAATCTGGCTGCTCTTTCCTACATATTACCTTTGATAAAATATCAATTTCTTGGGGCCAATTTCTAGAAATCTAGGCCCTAAGAAACATCTGAATAGGAGCAGTTTATGAAAGTGGCCATTACTTGGCTGGAGAATCATTTGAGTAGTGATAGTTTTCTTAGGAGCAAGGAACTGAAGATAACTCTTTTTGCTTTCTATTTTTTGGGGATAGTTAATACAGTTTATGCGTTCAGTAGTCAAAATCTCAAAGGTTGTGAAATACCTCACGAAAAATCAGTGACTGTCCAAGGCAACATCTACCAATGGCCTGGAGGTGGGCTGCCTGGGAAGCCACTCCTACAATGGTATAATAATGGCATTAATAACAGTGTAATTGTGTGTGATACAGGAAAATGATTTTAGAACATGTACTATTAAATGTTTCAATACAAAGTTTATATTATACACATAAATCTTTTTATGTTCCTACTTAAGTGTCACATACTGTTTAATTAAACCTAAATTCATTTCCAAAAAGACATAACATGTCAGCAAATGCATTTCATTTTTTGTTTAGGGACTGATTGTGTATTAAATATTAACTAGAACATGAAACTCGATTTTTTAGTATTAAAAACAGACTAAGTGAGCAATAATGCTGTAAAGTATCTGGCAAGTTTATTTTTATAATTTTGTTTCTAAACGAAGATTATACATATACTGCAGGAGTGGATACATCTTTTTTTCTCAGTAGAGAAAAAAGACAATAAATTTTCTCTTTTCATCGTTTTATTTTTCACATTCTAGAAACTTCTTGCTGTGCTATATGAAAATATTGATCAGATATATTCAATTTATAAATAAGATGAAGATATTACTTTTGGTTATTTTGATAATTTTATAGTAAAGGAAGTTGAGGTTTATAGATGTTTACCACTGTAGGAAGTCAAGTATGAACCTGACATTTGTGGGTAAATCTCATATGTGTCTGTGTGCTTATTTACTATAGAAAGATGTGATAGCTACATGTCATCTTTTTTCTTTGAACAATTAATTTTTTAAAAGCTGATAGAAATGTTCATGACTTTTAATACTTTCACCAGCTTGCTTTCTTTCACAAAATTATGTGGTATGCATTTTGGATTTTCAGTGATTGTTTTGCCAAATTGGCTTTAGAGCAACAGCAACAGTGTGATTTTAGTTAAAGAAAGTGATAACAGGAAGTAGATGTGAAGAGAAATCTTTTGACTTGGTCATCACAACTCTATGACCTATGCACCACCGGCTGCTGCTTCTTACTGACTGGTTTTAGTTATACTCTTCTTGACCAGAGAGCCTCTTATCCTCACCCTAGCACTTAAAAATACTTTAAGAATTTATTTTGTAGTATTTTATATTATTATTGGTTTTAGAGAGAGAGAAAAGGAGAGGGAGAGAGAGGAACATCAATTGGTTGTCTCCCGCATGCACCCCGACTAGGTATTGAGCCCAAAACCTACCAGTAGGTATGAGCCCTGACCAGGAATCAAACCGACAGCCTTTTGGTGCACAGGTCTATGCTCAAGCAACTGAGCCACACCAGCCAAGGCATATTTTTATCGGTTTTAAATGCCTAACTGAATTTTGTTTCTCTTAGTTATAATTATGTTAAAGTTAACTTACTGGTATCAAAGTTCAGTGGAGAATGCTTTGTAAGGTGTTTAAAAGTATATTTAATAAACGAATCAAAAGGAGTAACACCTGTACACTCAACACTTAATGGCAGAGGTAACTCAGACACTGTCGGGTTGTAGCAGTTTGGGAGGTTTATAAGATTCTGGGAGTTGAGCTGTAGTGACTGGACCCGCGGTCAGGAGTGGTTGGTCATAATGAATGCTATTTGAAAATGATTTTTTCCACAGTGTCACTTTTATTACCAGGAGTGATTTGGTCATTTTTATTGTATTTTTTTCAGATACCAGACAGCCCTGATTAATTTCCTAATGCTCCGCATATCCTGAAGTCCTGAGAACTCTCTTGCTGTTAATTTTCATAGTGCATGAACCAAAAATATGCTAAATGCTTTCAATGTTCCAATCTTAAAAATCACATTTTGCAACCAGATGATCCTTATAAATTTGTTTCCCAGAGGATCATAATCCCATATTGAAAAATATGTATTTTAATATCAAATGTTTTCTTAGTTAGCATCTGTTTTGTAAGGTTCATAATTCAGTAAAATGGCATATTTCAAAGTACAGAGCCTTTTTAAATAATTAGGAGTGGTTAGCCAGTTTGGAAGTATGACAAATTCTAGCTCTGTGAATATTAGGAATGTATGGTTGAAAGAGCAGAAAGAGGATCTGAGATAGGTTCTGCTCTGAAATTATAGGTAAGAGAAAATAATTTCACCAGAAGGAGCCAAATGAGATATATAGTTATGCATAAATCAGTACGCAGCTGTGTAGCAGGCACCTCATGTTGGATTCATCAGAGTTGGTGGAAAAAAAAGTTTTGGAAAGTGGGGGAGGGGTCATGGGATAATCAAGAGCAGGTAAAAATCCCATCATAATGGATTCCATGAGGCAACTAAATTGTTTTGTAGTGACTGCAAACATTGCTGTAAATATTTCCATTCTGCAGGAGGGAGAAGCGGCTTAAACTTAGCTTATCCAAAACAAATTAAGAAGAAAATAAGTGCTTTGAACTCAGAATTAAAAATGAAGTGATGTGTAAGATACTTATACCATTTCCTTCTGACTCGGTAGTTGGTTTTGTTGTTCTGTTTAGGAAATTTATGAATTTTTAGAGAGTAGAGTGTTGGTATACTTGAAGAAGGAAAATGTAGGATACAGCTAACCTAGTATGGTTGATATAGTAAGCTCACAAAATATTGAATGAATGAATAAAACTTGAAAGATAATTGCTGCTTGAGGCTATGGTGACAGTGTGAACACCACCACAGGGCCTGACTCAAGGTCAGTATGCCTTTCCTTGTTCTTTCTTCTAGAAAAAGTGCTCTGATTGCTGACATCATCTTCTCTTTCTTGAATTCCCCTGATCCTCTTCACAGAAACCTGAAAGTCAAAGGGGCTGGGTTCTTAGCTTTACCCAGAGATTTCTAAGTGGTGATCAGTGTGGAGCCAGCAAACTTTAAGAAATTAGTTCTTTCAAAGAAAGTACAAACTCGTGACATGAAAATTGTTTTTGCCCTGATGGTGGATCATTTGGAACATTATGGTGGCAAGAAACAACTAAAGTATTCTTGCATAGGCAATCTCTTGAGCTCTGTACATCAGTGTTCCATCGAAGACATCTTCACAGTTATGCCCTTCAACTGTATTATTCCTATACTAAAAACTAGCTAGCCTTTTATCCTGACTCCATTGATAAAATAAGAGGTCATTGCCCTCCTAATTAACGATTACAAACACTCACCATATGACATTTTGAAAACACAGAATTTTGGAGTCAAAAGTTCATTACTGTCATTGTATTTATGAAGCAAAGGAAGAACTGCCCAAATAGTGTTTGAACAGATATTGGGCCTCAGACATCCCGACTGCATTTATTTTCCTCTACTCTCTATAGTTTCACTACTTCCCAGTTCTCAAAATACAAGATTCTAACCCTGTTCTTCCCTGGGATTACAGAATTATTCTTTCAATCAATACTAATTAAGCACTTGCTGAATGCAAGCAATCTGACTAGGCCAAAATCTGGCTGTAACCCTTAAGCCAGTTTGATCATCAGAAGTCCTTGAGAAATTATGTAGGAATATAACTTTTCTGACCCTACGTCAGGCCTACTAAAACAAGATCTATGAGTGCAGGTCTCAGGACTTTCTATTTTAAAAAATAGCCCAAATTAAGTAAAAAGATGAGAGGGGCTTGGTAGCATTGCTTACGGAGTATATACACAAAAAGTGTAGGCATATTATTTGGGACTGTGCCTCCATCTTGCCCCATTGCTTTCTTTCTGCAGTCCTTCCCACCTTAGAAGCCTTTTTCTTCTTTCTGTTTTAAAGTTAAAGCACCATTGTTTCCTCCCCTTTCCTCCTGGATGCAAATAGAAAGGCTTTCCAGAATAATTTCTGTTGCTCTCTTGTTCTGCAGAGTTATCCATTCAAGTGAGAGATTGGTTTTGCAAAACCTGATGGAGGAAGTTTCACATTTCCAGCTACAGGCATAGAGGAGGTGTCAGTAGATTGCCCTTAGGAGAGAGTGTATAGGAAATAGTCTGTATCTGACTGAGTCACCACAGTGGTCCTCTCTGAAGCCCATTTCTAGCTTGGTGTATGCACCAGGACCACTGCTCAAAGTGGCCATTCCATAAATTACTGTGCTATTGGGACTAGGCGATAAGAAATGTTTTCTACATGTTTCTTTTCCCTGGTCTTCTGCTGTTGAGAGATTGTAATTTTTAGAACTTAGTGACCTAAAAATGTTATAAATATTTTGAAAAATGTCCTAAATATAAATGACCTAGTGCCCTACGGTAGCCAATACAGTCATGTAAATTCTAATTTTATGATAAGATTCAAAATCACCATGAATAAAAAAAAGATAATACATTTATTTGATTCTTTATGGAGGAAAGATTCAGTAAACTAAACCAATTATTTGATTTTTCTCATCAGCTTGTTGATTTGATATCATGCATGTACTGCTTATAGTTTCTAGTTATTTATGAGTCAAGGAAATGAAGTAATTTTTACACATTGCAATCTTATTTAAGCATCCATTGACTCCACTTAAATAAGCCTACATCAAACTTTTACATTAAATGTGACTTCATCTTAATAACTATTGTCTCCTAGGTAAAAATAAGTACTTTTTATAAGATGAAACTAAACATTCTGGATTTTTTCATTTGCTTTGTGCATAATAAAAAAAAGATTTTAAAATAATAATATATAAAATACAATAATAATATTTTAAAATAAAAAACTGTCAATGCCAAACATTTAAATATTAAAAAAATCTTCAGGTCTTTGTTTTACCAGATAGTCTTTGGAAATGTATATTTTATAGCCAGGACGAAAGAAAGATTCAGGCCTGGATGTTAAATATTTGCATGTCCTATCAAAGCGGATCACCTTTCAAACGAATATAGAATAGTAACCACTCACTTAATTTGTTGCTACTTATGGCGATCTTGCTCCTTGGAGCTAAGATAAATGAGATGTGGAGAACAACCTACCTAATTCAAGAATTTTAAAACAATCTCCAGTTGTTTTTTCTTGATTGGATCTTGTCTATATTTAAAGACTGCCCAGTTGATTAGGAAACAATGCATATACTTATTTTTCAAGAATATTTGTTATACTCCCAATAACATATATTTTTGTTCAGTCTATAGACACCTTTTCAAGTGAAATATTTATAAGTTTAAAGCAATGGGTCCAATTGTTAAGCTAAGAAAAGTACAAACATATGCTAGGTTCCCGTTTTCCCAGGGTTGTTGATACCATAGTGTATTTGTTATAGTTTTTTACACAAATTTTCTTGCTTAATGTTTTTAAATATAAAAATTTATGAAATTTATTAAGAAAATGATAGATGGCTACCAGAGAGGCAAATTTGGGGAAAATCATGATATATTAAGTCCCTTCATGTTTTATTAATAATATAGGAATTCCAAGCCAGACCTGGAAATATTTAAATGGAGAAATGGAAAACATTGCATTGCAAAGAAACATTGATTAAACATGATGGTAAAAATCAAGATGATTTTTATATACTTGATTTATTATGAATTATATGAAAAAATTACATGAAGTCAGAATGATTATTTTTCCTTTGCAAAGTGAAGTTTTCGTGGATTTATCCTGACTCCATTTTCTGTATACAGTACTGTGCCAGCTTGATTAAAAATTTTTTTTGATGTATTTTGTATTGTAAAAAATTTTCTCTTGTTTGTGAAATGAAGGCCAGTGTAATAATAATGTGGATAGTGTATTGTCACCTTATAGGTTAATTTTGAAATGTTCTTTTTTCAAAGTAGACAGTAATTGTTGCTAGAGTGACGTTACTGCATCATAGATTCTTTTAAAAATTCTAAATATACTATGTCTGTACACTTAAAATGTGCATATGTGCCCATACAAAACCAAAATTCTAATACTGCTGTTTTAAATCAAACTAGCTAAAGAAAATTATTTTTAGAGTTGAAGATTTAATTTAATTCTTCAAATATCTTTTAGAACTTCACCTAAAACATCTCTCACACTGCCGATTGCATAATTGGCAGCCGTTGATACTTGATGTTGGGGAATGAGTGAACACATGGAAGCATTTTGTTAGCTGAAACAAGTTATGTATAAAGGTATGTAAACATTACGTGTTCTGAAAGTTCTTTCAATTCACTGGGGATTCAAACAGGTAAAGACAGAAAAGAAGGCATTTCAGGAGAAAGAACAGAATGAGGAAGAGGAAGAAACAGAAAGCTTAGGAAGTGCTTGGGAGCAGTGCATGGCCCCAGGGGCTTGGAGCTCAGTGCACTGTGGAGCCAGATGCAAACTAACCTGGAGGAGTGAGTGGGCCCTCATTTTAGAGAGATTTTAATCTAGCCTACATTGTACTCACATGGTTAGAAAATGGACACTTCTTGGAAAGGTTTTGATTGGAGAGTTGACATGACATAAGGAAGCCAATTGGATAGCGATGTTTACCATGTGACCTGTGGAACTGAAAAGAGAGGCTGACAGGAGAGGTCCAACCAGGAGGCAAACCAGACCATTGGCTACTGTCTGTGCTGTTTATCGAAGTATTATTATTGTTATTTTCTGAGGTAGGGTTTGCTTTATCCATAGGCTAGCTTTCCAATGTTTATTGGCAAATCTAGAACACTTCTTAGCTTATCTTGGCTAGTGCTTTCTTACATGCATATCATAATACCTTTACTATGTTTCTTAGGTAGGATATTTAGCTATAAGGAGCTTCTGAAAATACCACCTTAGTTAACATCTCGTGTGTGTGTGTGTGTGTGTGTGTGTGTGTCTCCAAATTTCATGACCTGTATCAACTTCCTTATTGAGTTTAGGACTAAGAAACAAAGTAAAAGACAAATAATTTGGGGCCCCAAACTCCCTGTTAATCAGTGACTTCTCTAAAATATCACTAGCTCTTTTAGTTGTGTTTCTATTAATTATATAGTTTTAGACTTAATAATTTTTTTATATCAGTTTTATCTGCAAATCTGTACTTTTAGTTCTATTACTATCTTGTATTGGGAGTTCCATGTTCTTCCCCAGAACTTTATTTTATGTTGCCTCTGGTCATCCACTGGAGATGGTGTGCTTGACCCTAGGCATCTTCATGGTAGATTTTCTTGCCACTTTCTTCTGTCTGTTCTATGCAGCTGCCTAATGAGTCATCTCAATGTCCACTTCATATTTCTCAGCTGCATTTCATTTAGTTACCTGATTTACTACACATGCATGAAGAAATGTGTCTTACAAGGTTCGTGTTCAAGAATGCTCAGGTTAGTGGGTGGCTTGTTGGGGAGGGTAGGGGAGGAGGATGACAGAAAGAAATTGATGGAGTCTTCACAGAAAGGTAATTCTTTAAAATGAACAATAAAGAATTTCTTATAACCTGAATCACCCCAACACCATACATAATACAATTTGAATGTACATCTATCTTAACTTTTGAAATAACATTAATTTATTAAGGTGAAAGTGCTTGTTAGCATTTCCTTCAGCTTGCAAAGGATGTAAATGATTGGTTTTTAAATGTTTGATAATTCAGGGTTAATTAATGGGTTTTAGGGGCTTAGGATTCTTATGAATTATATTTTTAAATTTATAATATAAGCTTGTAAGTACCACCTGCAAAATGAGAGTGTTCTGGTGCTTGAAATATATTGATATGAGCTAAAGTGAGGATCATAAATTTTGTTCTGTTTCTCCTCTGAACAAACACAGTTTAGGGTTGTAGAATGCATGTCTGGGGTGGTCTTGTTCATTGCGCTGTCAGAAAGCAGTTTGCTATGTTGTTCCAGAAATATAGATGTGATAAGTTACATGCTGGGAAGAAATAATTTATTTTGTGTGTAATTCCATTCTTTTTCTCTCTTGCTTTTGTATATAATTTTACTTTAATATAGAATAAGCAAAATATTATTGATAAAGTAAACAGTGACAAAGCTGACCTGAAAATTATCTTAGGAGATTTTACAGACACTCTGAGCTAATCATTCCATGTTAGGTTTTTGTGAAATTACTGAATGTTAGATAGCATTCCCTTTAGAAACTGCAAGTGATGGTCCACTGTTGGTTTTGGCCTATGGATATTTGGTTCACACAGTGTATTTTAACAACTGAATTACTTTCTGACATTCAAAATGTGAAGATTTCACCCAAAATACCAGATATCTGGCTTTTCTTGAAAAAAAATCAGATGATCTGGCAATTTTTAACAGACCTTCCCTACTGGCCATAGTTGAGACTAACAGAGACTGCACACATTTTTTTAGAATATCAATTCCATGAAGAATCATGAAGAAGTAACTATTCCAAAAAGACCTGAAGTTCCATGAGGAACTGGTTTATGTATTGATGCAACCTGAGCACCTGACACCCACCAATCCTTACTCAAACTGCATTTCCATTTATGTCATCTCCCAGGCCCCCTAGGCATCTAAAATTTTACTGCCCTTTAAAAATTGTGGTAAAATATATATCTATAATAATAAAAACATAATATGCTAATTAGACCGGACAACTCAACGACCTTCTGGACATCCCTCCGGATGACCTTCCAGATGGAGCTGGGGCTGCGAGGGCCAAGGCAAGCCGCTGCCGCTGGGAGGGCTGAGCCCCTTGCACTAATTTCATGCATCAGGCTTCTAGTGTGTGTGTGTGTGTGTGTGTGTGTGTGTGTGTGTATAAAATAAAGCAGTAATATGCAAATCGACCGTCACTCCAACACACAAGATGGCCGCCTCCATATGGTCAAAGATGGCCACCCCCATGTAGACACAAGATGGCCAGCAGGGGAGGGCAGTTGTGGGCGATCAGGCCACCGGGCGGGGGGGGGGCAGTTGGGAGGGACCAGGCCTGCAAGAGAGGGCATTTGTGGGCAACCAGGCCTGCAGGGGAGGACAGATGGGGGGAACCCAGGCCTGCAGGGGAGGGAAGTTAGGGGTGACCAGGTTGGCAAGGGAGGGAAGTTAGGGGCAACCAGGCCTGCAGAGGAGGGCAGTTGGGGGCAACCAGGCTGGCAAGGGAGAGCAGTTAGGGGTGACAGGGCCATCAGGGGAGGGCGGTTAGGGGCAATTGGGCTGCAAGGGGAGCAGTTAGGCATCATTCAGACTGGCAGGAGAGTGGTTAGGGGTGATCAGGCAGGCAGGCAGAAGCAGTTAAGGGCAATCAGGCAGGCAGGCAGGCAAGCGGTTGGAAGCCAGCAGTCCTGGATTGTGGGAGGGATGTCCGACTGCCCATTTAGGCTTGATCCCACTGGCCTAAACAGGCAGTCAGACATCTCTCGAGGGGTCCCAGATTGGAGAGGTTGCAGGCTGGGCTGAGGGACACACACCCCCTGCACGAATTTCGTGCACCTGGCCTCTAGTATATATATATAATAAAAAGTTTACCATTTTAAGTGTACATTTTAGTGGCATTAAGCATATTCACATTATTGTGCAACCATCACTATCATACATCTCTAGGACATTTTCATCTCCCCCAACTGAAAATTTGTACTTATTCAACAATAACTCTCTGTGCCCCTTCCCACCATCCCCTGACAATCTCCAGTCTACTGTCTATCTCTATGGATTTAACTACTCTATAACCTTTATGTAAGGACAATAATACAGTATTTGTCATTTTGTGTCCCCCTAAGCATTTAATGTAATGCATTACTCCTATTTATTTTATTCCCTGTCCCACCAAGCATTGCTGATGGTTGGAAGTGAGACTCAGAGAGATTAGAGAGAGTATGTACATAGTCATATAACTAATTTTTATTTATTTAATTTTTTAAAATTTCTCTATTGATTAAGTTATTACATGTGTCCTTATCCCTACATTACCCCCCTATTTCTATTTTTCAAAATATATTTTTATTGGTTTTAGAGAGGGAGAGACAGAGAGAAACATCAATGAGAGAGAATAATTGCCCGGCGGCCTCCTACACGCCCCCTATCGAGGATTTCTGAGGTTTGACAGTCTGATCGATGCTTCTCTGTCTCTGGATCTGTTTTCATTTATCAGTTTATGTTGTTCATTATATTCCATAAATGAGTGAGATCTTGGAGCATCCACATATAACTAATTAATGGCAAACCTATCTGGAACCATTTTTTTTTTCTCCTGGACTGTATTCTTTGTGCTACCACATGTTGAATTACTTATTTTTCCCATTCACAGAAAGAGGTGTTCTATATTTCTAAGCTAAGAATGAGAGATAAAATATGATATTCAAGCTAAATAGTCAAAATTGAAGTCACCATACAAAATTCAAAAAAGTCACTAATCATGTGATAAAATAGCACACATACCAAATTATTAATAAACTGGAGGCCCGCTGCATGAAAATTCATGCACTGGAGGGGGTTTCCCTCAGCTCGGCCTGCCCCCTCTCACAGTCTGGGAGCCCTCAGGGGCGGGAGACGACCTGGTGATCAGGAGAAGGCGACACCCCATCACACCTCTGCTGCTGCCACTGCCGGCAGCGCAAGCCTTGGCCGACCCAGGTTACCTGAGCCTTGGGCAGCCCTGGGTGGCTGGGCAGACGCCATCCAAGGCTTACCTGCACCTTGGGCCATCCCTGGGCGGCTGGGCAGCTGACATCTGAGGCTTGCCTGTGCCTCGGGCGTTGGCTGGGCAGCCGCCATCTGAGGCTTGCCTGCCCCTTGGGCTGGCCCTGGGCGGCTGGGTGGCTGAGGGGACTGGGCGCCACCATCTTGTGGCTATGGGCACCCCGATTTTTGAGGGCATGGCAGTCAATTAGCATATTCCCTCCTTATTGGCT
>NW_005369942.1:8087580-8099134 GCF_000412655.1 Myotis brandtii
ATATATATTTTTATTATTAAAAATCTCTGTAATATATTCTCTAGTGATTTATCTGATTGCATATGGCTCTGTTCTAGGCTACCCCATGAAAATAATGTATAGTGGTACAAGCAAGTAGACAAATGCCCTAAAATGTTTCAAATGCATGCTTTAAATCCATCCCCAGCCTCAACTGATTAGAATTGGAAAAGAAGACCATTCCAGTAACTATTTGATATAACTTATCTATGCATTTACCTTAAGAAAAGTTAAAAGTGATTAATTTTTAAAAAAAGACAATCACTTCAGATTGATTTAAACTCTGTTTGACTGAATGCTTTTTCTTTGGTTAAGACTGAAGATCTGCTCACAAACTTTTCCGGTTGGCCTTGGCCCATGAAGTATGAAGTCTATGCAGGATCTTCTGGTGTAACAAGCTCACATCTGACTCCCGTGTAAGCCTTAAGCTTCTCTCCCAAGGAGAAATATAAATATAGAATTTCTCTAGTGCCCATTTTTTAGCTCTAGCATAAGAGTCCAAGGTCAGCTTCATCCTCAAGTCCTTTCTGATCATAGGTGGCCTGCCTTTTCAGAACCATCACATTTTACTCCAGATTTCATAGTGTTCTTTACTGTCCCTAATGGTTTTTCTGGCCTATGCCCTAATCTGATTATATATTTCCATTCACTATTTTTATTTGTCTTCTCACTCCATAGATATTGTTTACACTAAGTCAGAATTTCCCAATATTTGTTTCTTGAAGCACTAGAACTCTGGGATGTTACTTGTTATTTTATAAAAAAATTATGGCGTTAAGTAACTTTAGGGGAAAACCAACTCAATAAAATTTAATGATTTTTTTCTTTAGTTTGTTTCAGAATTTTTAATATGCTAAGCTGCATATTGTATGTTTACAAAAAGGATATATGGCACTACTTTCCAAACTTTTTTTGACCAATAAGTTCCATATTAATAGTTTTTGAGACTAGAATTCATCCTAGAGAACATTCTCTGAGAAATAAATACTACTTAGAAAATTTTTCCTGGGTTATTTTTTACATTAATTCAAAAACATTTCAGATAAGGAATTATGCTCAGTATTATGTGATTTGGAAATGTTTCAGTCTTTGTTACCATGGACCTCCTGTCCTCAAGTGGGGAGCCTAGTCAGGCACCCTGTAATAAACTCTGATGGAACAGCATGGTGGGTGCTGTGGGAGCTCATGAAAGGAACACCTAACACAGAGGTCAGAGAGGATTCCCCAAAGCTAGAATGTGTACAGAGACCTGAAGGATAAATAGAACTTAAAAGAAAAAGCATGATTGGCATTCTGAACTGGCACCAAATTGAGCTCCAGTTATTTCAAACCAGAAAAAAATTATTTGTATTTACTCTTGAAATGAATGAGAGCAGCTCAGGTAGCTAAGTTCGTGTATGTCAGGGCTGACTGGATAACTCGAGTTTTCCAAGTTAACTTGCCTTCAGAAGACTATTTTTATTAAAAGTAAATAATAAGCACATGCTTAGTTGGAGCGTACATATATTTTGTTAAAACTCAGCAGTAATTACTTCAATGTTTAGAACATGGAGCAGAGATTTTCAAACTATAGCCTGTGGTCCAAACCCCACATGATCCCAGCTGAACCATTTTTGGGGAGAAAAAGGAGAGCAGGAAAAGACTCAATTGCCCTTTCTGCACATGCACAGTCATGATCAGGCTAAATGCTGCTGTGTGTGTGCTGCTCTGACCAGGCTCTACGAAAAGCAAACACAGACTCTCTAGCCTTTCATTTCCCAGTTGCTGTGAGTCTTAGGTGTTGGCTTTCTCCGTGGTAAATGTGGTTAACTTGAGTGTGGTTGAGAAAATGTGTCTCATGTGTCTGAACCTCTGTGACTTCTTTGGGGAGAGAGTCCAAGCTGCAGATTTAAATCAAAACCTTCGAGGAATTATATTTCTCCAAGCAGCTTGACCTTAGTATAGTTTTATTTGTCTTTTATATTTTCATTAAAAATAGTTTAATGAGCCCGGCTGGCATGGCTCAGTGGTTGAGCATCGACCTATGAACCAGGAGTTCATGGTTGGATTCTGTTCCATTCCTGGTCAGTTCACATGATTGGGTTGCAGGCTTGTTCCCCAGTGAGGGGAGGGGGTGTATGCAGGAGGCAGCTGATCAATGATAGAAACATCATGGATGTTTCTATGTCTCTATCTTCCTCTCCTCCATTCTGAAATCAATAAAATAGTTTAATGACCAGAAGACTTTTTTTTTTTACATAAATACCTGCTAGCTACGATTTTGAAATAATTTCTCCCCCTTTGATCTAATCTTATTCAAATAAACACCTGTTATTTATATAATTAAACTTCCTTGACTTTTTCTTTAAAGCACATTCCTTTATTTATAGGGTCTCATAAAAGTCTTCTGTATATTAAAAATAATTACTCCTGTCCTATTTTAGCAGACCAGAAATATAACTTGTAGGAGAAATTTCTTTTGATCTACATTTGCTTTGGCCACAGAGATCATCATGTTGTCACTCTCTCTGAGGATCTGTACCCAAATGGAATGGTCTTTGTTTCCTTCTGTGGAATTGTTGACAGATATTCCTGAATTTATCCTGCAGGGACTGCAAACTTTGCACCCATAGTCTGTTTGCTATGATATTGCAATTATGCTGGTTCTTTTGTACAGTGATTTTTCTCCATTTTGTGTGTATCATGCTAAATAAAACACAATAGGAAAAGCCACCTTAAAACTATATAACTGCATATCCTTTCCACGGACCACTAACTGTGTCTGTGCTGGGCTGGAGTCTGGTGGTTTATTTCTGCCCCTTTCCTGGGAAGAAGACACAGACCTGGCTCCCAGGTGTATGCAGGTCTAGCCCATGACCTCATAGACTGTCTCTGGCTCTATATTCAAGGTATATAGGAGTGGATTTGCAATTGCTTTCTTTTTTTTTAAAAAAAAAACTTTATTGTTGAAAGTATTACAGATATCCCTCCCTCCCTCCCCCATTGACCCTCCTCTTCCCCACTCCCATCCATTCCCCGAGCCTTCACCCCACTGTTGTCTGTGTCCATGGGTTAATCATATATGCATATAAGTTCTTGGGGTGATCTCTCTCACCCCTTCACCCCTCCATTCCTCCTAAGGAACCTAAGTCTATTGCGTGTTTCCATGTCTCTGGATCTATTTTGTTTGTCAGTTTATTTTGTTCATTAGATTCCACATATAAGTTAAATCACATGATACTTGTCTTTCTCTGGCTGACTTATTTCACTTAGCGTGTTTTTCTTTATTTTATTCTTCTAAATTATCCTTTTCTGCTTCAGGTCTTTATACCAAATTTGTTTATGGCTTCCCTCCCTATTTAAAACAAAAAAGAAGCTATTATCTATCACTCCTATACTTTGGGAATAGAAGAGATAATTTTATATGCTTTACCCTGTATGTTCAACTGAAAAAAAGTATGTTTTTGCCATAAAACCCAGAATTATTTGTAAATTCCATTATTTCAGCCCCAAAGAGGAACAAAGACTTTCTTAGCTGGTAACATAAATTTGTAGTCTCCACATGAAGGACAGCCAATCTGCTTACCCACCAGGACCTGCACCTCTGCAGAAAATAGGAACAGTAAGTATCACCTCTACTTAGTTCAGGAAACCGAGGCAAACAAAGAAGACCTTCTGTTTCTTACATGAAATAATAGTGGCTCCTCTCACAGAATGGTGATGTAACAAGATTAATGTCACAAATTATACTGTTGCATCAAATACTTAAACTTCAGAAGGTAAATGAGGCATTTATGATGGTCCTTCTTGACTTTAACTTTGTTAAGTGAATATTCTTTCATGCCCAGTTGTCTGTTTAACGGAGAGAGTAAAACTAGGTCAGAAGAAGAAGTACATAATCACTTTCAGCATGACTCACACAACTACAGTATTCATAACAATGCCAAAGAGGCATCTGGAGGAGCGGGCTCATTTACAGGATGAATATCCTAGACTTTAATCACGGTGTCATTTTTCAGTTCTCATATCGATTTCTCTTTACCATTCATCAGTTTCTGCTTCCATATCTCTTTTCAAGCCTCTAAGTGGAAACTACCATCCTCTTAAGCTTATCAAACTTCAGCAGGTTTCCAAATAAACATTTCTGAAATCTTAATTTATTTTTCAGGAAGACTTTTTAGGTAAATTATAAAAAAACAACTTTCTACTCTAAAGTGGAAAGTAGTTTCAATTTTTTAATCTTTCCAACTGATACAAGAGTTCCTGGGGTATTTTGTCAGATGTGGCATAAACATATAGTACTCATAAAATGCTTTTATCGCCATCAATTATTCTCTCAAATTATTTCCCATGTGATTACTCTATTATAAATTTAAGTCAGATTACATGTGTATATTTTGTCCCTTTTTTATACCTGTAGAATACCACCTTTGTGGTTGTGCCTTACACTATTAAAGCATCTGGAGATAGTAAAAATTGCATTAACTTACCTGGATAATCAGCTCTATAATGCCAAGCATATGCTTAGCTGACTAATATTTTTGCATTTACTATGTCAGATAACTTCAGCTTTAGCAGAAGTCATCAAAGAGACCTATTATATTTCTTCACATATTTTTTTGTTACTGTAAAGTAGAGGGTGCCTAGGAACTACTTTTGGAAGAGTGTAGCGATTCTGAAAATCTATGTAGAATTTTAAAAAGCCTACTTTCATAAGCATTTATTTAAAAACTGATATATGTTCACTTACTATGCAAGTATTCAAACAGTACATATTTGTACAAAAATAATAGTATCATTTTCTTCCCTTACTTCTTCCTGTCTGAGGTAACCAATTCTAAAGGTTTGGTAATATATTCTGGAAATATTTAAATAGTACTTTTCCTACTCCCGTTATGATTCTTAGAATTTCCCCTTACTTGATCTTATTGCATGTTAGTTTTCCTGCATGATCTTGCTATTTCCTCATGGAACTCTTTGGCAGCACAATCTAGTTTCAACTCTTATCTCTCCAACGGATATAAGAGTTCCTGGGGTATTTTGTCAGATGTGGCATCTACCCTTAGCTAGTCAAAAATGGCAGTACTGTTGATTTTTCTTTTTATGTGTAGCATTAGCTAAGACACTAGATGATGATCTACAGTGACTTTACAAGTAATGAGCAATGGAGTGTAATTTATTAGAGGCACTCACTTTATATTACCCGCCACAAACAGGTAAGTTGTATTTTGATACTTTCCCCCCGCAAATAACATTGTAGCCTAAATGACCTTCCCACAATTCCAATTGCGCCAGAACAGTCTATTAAGCACTGAACTTTTCTCTGAGAGAGATCAGTACCCATTACCTTCAGGTTACACTTAAAAATATGGAATGGTTTGAATGAGTGGGAGTGTAGCATGGTATCTTGCGAATGCATTTCTAAAAATTATTGTTAGGAGGATTTAATCTAAGCCCAGTTTATGCAGATGAGAAACTTACAGCTGAAAACCTGAATAAACAACAGGGGAGTTGGCATTTCCACTTTTACATGTTTCACAAAGGATTATGGAATTGTCCCACAAGCATCAGCGAAATCATGAAAATTTACATTTTCCTCCTGGAGGACAGTTCCTTCGAGCACTGTCCTCAGAACAACAGCTCTTTCGGGTGCCAGCATTCTATTCCCTCAACTGCAGCTTGGCAGCAGTCAGCTCTCAAATTTCAACCACATGTATTTCAAAAAAATCAAAAGATCCTTATTTGGACTTTAGTCATATATCTTTAAAAGCAGTGTTTGTGCGTCAGATTTAAAAATAATTGAAACCAGGGGCTTAAAAAAAACCCAGTTCCAACTTCTCTTCCAAGATGTTTCAACTTCAACTGATTCCAAAAACATTGAAAGCAACAGAATGGAAACGAGAATAGAAACCGCATGCAGCCTGCAGCTCAATGTACTGACAGTGCCTGCAGGAATGGGCTCAAAATGTGCACCCTGCCCCCAGCCAGGATGGGTCCTCTAGTCTGAACCTCTTTGCAGGGTAGCCTGCCTGGAAACAGACCTGGGGCCCTGCAAGTCTGCTGGTGAGGGTGTCAGCCCATGAGATCATTTTCTCTAAGACTGAACTCAGACCTGAAGATGGGAACATATGTAGCTGTTTTGGGTGGTTATTAAATATTTAAAAAATCACATTAAAAACTATATGCATATACATTACATGGTCACAATTGATTTTCCATTCCTCAGATTTGCCTCTTTTTTGGGGGGGAGGGATTCTTGCATCATGTTCTTGTCACAACCTTGAACAGTCTAGCGAGGCTGCGCTCATGTCCTTGTGAGCAGCGTGGTTTGGAGTTCTGTTTCAGTTTTGAGTATTTGTCAGGTTGAGCTAATCATGTGAAAACAGCTCTCCATAATTGCCTTAAGACCTGTTCTTTTGTATTTGTTGGCTTTAAAGGAAGTTGAAAAGAGCCCAGATACCTTTAAGAAAAAGGAGCCGTCCTTGTAAACTGCAGATAAAGGACATATTGCAGTTGGCAAAGGATTCCTTGTAGATTTGCAGCACGTGCTGCCCCCGGTTTGTGTAGTGGGTAGCAGTACCCTCTCTACTCCAAAAGTGCTGGTAGTATCTCCTCCTGAAGAGACGCCAACAGGAACCTTCACTGTGCCTGTAGATGAAATAGGAGATAGAAATGTATAAGTACAGTAAATAAGGAGGAAATTACTCAATTTTTATGCAAATGTATTTTAAACTCTGTTGCATATGTAAATTTTCTTCTGTATAATTAAGGGACATAAAATACTGGTTATTTTAAGTAGACAAGCTTTTCTTTGTGACAAGACCACACTGCTAACTTAATAATGTTGTTTCTCCCTGCTTCCATTCTTTCTTAATTCCAAACAGTGTTCATATTGTGTAGATTCACCTTTACAGAGAACTGCTTTGATTATCCCCTGATCAGCTCAAACCCCCTCACCGAGCCACCATTTTCTTCTCTTCAATCATGTCCAAATGCCTGAGCTGGAAGTAGGGTTCTTAAAATTTACAGTTGTCCTTCAAATTCCTTTCCAGTCTTAACACCCATCATCCCTTCACGCTACCCGCCCCCCCTCCTTGTTTGTACGGTAGAAAACCTTGCTTTTCCTAGCAGAGCATATTGCAAAGAGAACAGACTTCAGAGTTCAGTAAACTGTAACTGAAATGTCACCTTCATCACTCATTAGCTCTGAAATCTAGGAAAAATAATTTAATATTTATAAAATACCTCGGTGCCACCTATCTCTAGGCTGATTGTACTTCCAAATGACAAAACCCAAAGGAAACATTTTTCAGAACTATAATGTGACATACCATTATTTCCCAAAGTGTATCAGAATACTAATTCCATTTTGTTTGTATAGTTTTATATTAAACAGTGGCTCCATATTTAAACTGGTTTATTTGAACCCCAGCTCCACAATTTCCTAGGTGCTGACTTGGATAACCTACTTAATCTCCTTGTGACTCAGTTTTTTCTTTTGTAAAAGGGGTCAAAGGGTTCTTATGAGAAGGTTAATTAAGGGTTAATTCTTATGAAGTGGGATCACTGGGTCAAATGGCAGTTCCATATTTAATTTTTTGAGGAAACGCCCTATGTTTTCCACAGTGGCCGTACCAGTCTACATTCCCACCAGCAGTGTACTAGGATTCCCTTTTCTCCACATCCTCACCAGCACTTGGCATTTGTTGATTTGTTGATGATAGCCATTCTGACAGATGTGAGGTGATACTTCATTGTTGTTTTAATTTGCATCTCTCTGATGATTAGTGAATTTAGGCATTTTTTCATGTCTCTTGGCCATCTATGGGGCAAAAAAAGCGGGACATCTGTAATACGTTCAACAATAAAGATAAATTTAAAAAATCACTCAAAAAGTAAATTCATATGAGAAGTTTAATTAAGAATTAATATTTGAAAAAATGCCTAGAAGAGTATTCCCTGCAAAGTAAATGCTATATTTGCTGAATAAATAAGCACTGTATTAAACAGAATTAATTAGGTTTCTTTACTTTAGGACTTATAAGCAAATATGCACTGTTGCTTTCCAAGAGAATATTATAGAGTTTCTGAAAATTATTTCATAAAAGAAAATTTCTTTTGAAGAGTAACTGGGAAAATTCTGTGCTTTACTAATAAATTATTTAATTTTTTTCCTAACGAAGAGTCCATTTTCCTCACTGCCTAACTTCTGATTAGGGAATGATATACACATTGTCAAGACCTGATTAATTTCTGTAGCATTGGAAAAAATATTTTCTTAATTAATAAACTGTATTTCTTAGAGTTGTTTTAGGTTCACACCAAAATTGAGTAGGAAATACAGTTATATATATCCTATTTCCACACCTGTATTAACTGCCTCTCACTTTCTTTATTTCACACCACAGTGATGCATTTGTTATGACTGACGGGACTACATGGACACACCATTACCACCCGAAGTCTAGTTTACATAAGGGTTCACTCCTGGTTTTGTACATTCTGTGGGCTTTTGACAAATATATAATGGCATGTATCCACCATTGTAACATCATATAGAATAGTTTCACTGCCCTAAAAACATCTGTCATCTGCCTATTCATTCCTCCTTCTTACCTAACTCCTGAAACCACTGAATTTTTCACTGTTTTCATAGTTTTGCCTTTCCCAGAATGTCATATGGTTGGAATTATATGTATGTAGCCTCCTCAGATTGGCATCTTTCACTTAGTATATGCGTTGAAAATTCCTCTATTTCTTTTCATAGTTTGATAGCTCATTTCATTTTAGCGCTGAGTAATATTCCATTGTCTGGATTTACCACCATTTATTTATCCACTCACCTACCAAAGGACATCTTGGTTGCTTCCAAGTTTTGGCAATTATGAATAAAGCTACTATAAACATTAATTTGCAGGTTTTACAGAGGCATATATTTCAAAGGAGCACGATTGTTGGATCACATGGAAAGAGTACGTTTAGGTTTGTAAGAAACGGTCAAACTAATTTCAAACTAATTTGGGTAATAATATGCCTTTGTAATCGTTCTTGATTCAGCAGGACCACCAGGGGATAAGGAGGTTGGGATTGCCAATGTCACAGGATCAAAACAAAGGTAAAAGATGAAGTTGTAGGTAGCGTTTTGCATTCCCACCAGCAATAAATGAGAGTTCCTGTTGCTCCACATCTTCCTCATCATTCGGTATTGTCAGTGTTTTGGTTTTTAGCTACCTAATAGGTATGTAGAGGTATGTCATTGTTGTTTTTAGTTGCAACTTCCTAATGACATATGATGTCAAACATCTTATGTGCTTAAACATCTTTTTATTTTTATATTTCATTTTTGTATCTTCTTCATCTGTATACCTTTCAACTGTATATCTTAAAAATTCTTGTCGAATTTTAAGAGTCGTTTGTATATTTTAGATAGCAGTCTTTCATTAGGCATTTCTTTTGTAAATATTTTTCCCCATTCAGTATCTTGTCTTCTCATTCTCTTGACAATGTCTTTCACAGAACAGAGGGGGGAGGGGAAGCAAGTATAGTTATATGACTATATCTCAGTCTTGTCCTAAGTCAGTGGCCCTGGACTGTGAACTTCCTTAGTGCTTCTCAATTGTCCCCCCTCCCCTTAGGTTTTCAGATGGCTAGAGCAGGCTGGAGTTGGGCATTTCCTTTCCACAGGTAGGTTAGCTTCTGATAAAACTCTATCAGATAGTTTCTGGTAAAATAATTTCTCTTGAGGTCAGGCCTTAATAAGAAGAGGAGAATGCTCTATTGTATTTCAAAATGGTTTATTTCCCCTCCTGCTGCTGTAGGAATAAGGGGAGTTTTTTTCTTAGATATTCACTGTTAGGACCTGTTAGAGCTCCTGGAGGTAAAACACACAGAAGTATGGAAGTTCCCTTATGGAGTTTTTAACTGGAAGACTTGTCCACACTGGGGCCTCCAGAAATGTGTCAATTTATGTTTAGGTTTTCCTAAAAGTTCCCATGGAGGTTTCTACTAGTACGTTTTTGCTTTGGGTAAGTTTTTATTCTCTATATCTACCCATCTTTCCAGTTTTAGGGCCAGCATTTTGCCTTGTGAACTCACTTCTCTGATGATTCAAGAGTATTTTTTTTCCAACTTTTTACTAGTTGGCAGCATGGAGTGGTCACTTCTAAGCACCTTACATGCCAGACTAGAAACCTGAAGTAGCAATAGCCTCTCCTCTCCTCATTTTAAACAATTTAAGATCCAAAGGCCTACAAAAGTTAACAATGTATTAGTAATGACAACAGGAATGATACTGAACACTATTAGTTGTATTTCTAGATAAGAGGGTTTTTACATTTTTAGACTGTATATGATATTTGAAATTGGGCTAACTTTTCAGTACAATATTTTGTTATTTATAGAATTACTTTTTGACATTTTAAATATTTTTTTCATTCTCCTTACTTTGTTCCAGGTATTTTATCTTTACTATTTCTCTTTATTACAGTTTCTTTTGAAAGATAGTAAGAATATTTCTCTAATATTCTTGGTACAATGAGATTAAACATACATTTTAGTTTAAATAATCTTAAAATCAGATTAAATAATTATTTTGTTTGTTTTTGAAAGCTTTTATTGAAAACTTTCATTGAGGGAATGTTCAACCAATAGTGAAATAATATGACATATTTTGTGTGATATTTAATATATAACATAATTGCTCTATGCTTGATACTTTAGCTATGATTGGTACTACTTTTTAAAAAAATTTAAATTCTTTATTATTTAAAGTATTACATAAGTCTCCTTTTCCCCCCATTGACCTCTCCCCAGCCCCTCCCACCCCAAGCACATGCCCTCAACCCCCTAGTGTCTGTGTCCATTGGTTATGCTCATATGCATGCATACAAGTCCTTTGGTTGATCTCCTACCCTCCCCTGCCTTCTCTCTGAAGTTTCACGGTCTGTTTGATGCTTCTATGACTCTAGCTCTATTTTTGTTCATCAGTTTATGTTGTCCATTACATTCCACAAATGAGTGAGATCATGTGATATTTATCTTTCTCTGACTGGCTTATTTCACTTAGCATAATGCTCTCCAGGTCTATCCATGTTTATACAAATGGTAAGAGTTCTTTCTTTTTTACAGCAGCTTAGTATTCCATGGTATAGATAAGGCATGTCAAACTCAAAGGCTAACATGGGCCAAATAAACAAGGCATGCAGCCTGTGGGCCATGAGTTTGACATGCTTGGTGTAGATGTACCACAGTTTTTTAATCAAGTCATCTGCTGATGGACATTTAGGCTGTTTCCAAATCTTAGCTATTGTAAATTGTGTTGCTATGCACATCGGGGTGTATATTTACTTTCTGACTGGTGTTTCTGATTTATTGGGATATATTCCTAGAATTGGGATTACTGAGTCAAATGGGAGTTCTATTTTTAATTTTTTGAGGAAACTCCGTACTGTTTTCCACAGTGGCTGCACCAGTCTGCATTCCCACCAGCAGTGCACGAGGGTTCCTTTTTCTCCACATCCTTGCCAGCACTTGTTGTTTGTTGATTTGTTGATGATAG
>NW_005369942.1:8099182-8103326 GCF_000412655.1 Myotis brandtii
GCATCTCTCAGGTGATTAGTGACTTTGAGCATGTTTTCATATGTCTCTTGGCCTTCTGTATGTCCTCTTTCAAAAAGTATCTATTTAGGTCCTTTGTCCATTTTTTGATTGGATTGTTTATATTCCTTTTGTTAAGTTGTATGAGTTTCCTGTAAATGTTGGAGATTAAACCCTTATCGGTGATAACATTGGCAAATGTGTTTTCCCATGCAGTTGGCTTTCTTATTGTTTTGTTGATGGTTTCTTTTGCTGTGCAGAAGCTTTTTATTTTGATGTAGTCCCATTTGTTTATTTTCTCCTTAGTTTACATTGTCCTAGGAGCTGTATTGGTAAAGATATTGCTACGACATATGTCTACTATTTTGCTGCTTATGGAATCTTCTAAGATTTTTATGGTTTCCCATCTTATGTTTAAGTCCTTTATCCATTTTCAGTTTATTTTTGTGTATGGTGTAAGTTGGTGGTCTAGTTTCATTTTTTTTTTTCATGTATCTGTCCAAATTTCCCAGCACCATTTATTAAAGAGACTTTTTTTTTTTACTCCATTGTATGATCTTGCCTCCTTTGTCAAATATTAATTGGGTATAATGGCTTGGGTCAATTTCTAGGTTCTCTGTTCTGTTCCATTGGTTTATTCTTGTGCCAGTACCAGGCAGTTTTGAGAACAGTGGCTTTGTAATATAGCTTGATATCTGGTATTGTGATCCCTCCAACTTTGTTCTTCTTTATCAAGATTTCTGTGGCTATTCGGGGTCTTTTTTATTCCATATTAATTTTTGGAGAGTTTGTTCTAGGTCTGTGAAATATGCCATTGGTATTTTAAGGGGGATTGCATTGAATCTATATATTGCTTTGGGTAGTATGGACATTTTAATGATGTTGATTCTACCAATCCATGAACATGGTGTATTCTTCTATTTGTTTATATCTTCCTCTACCTCTTTTTTCAATGTCCTGTAGTTTTCTTGAGTACAGGTCTTTTACCTCCTTAGTTAAGTTTATTCCTAGGTATCTTAATTTTTTTGTTGTTGTAATGGTAAATGGTATTTTTTTTTTTTTTAGTTTCTCTTTCTGTGAGTTCATTATTGGTGTATAAAAAAACCATAGTTTTCTGGGTGTTAATTTTGTATCCTGCTACATTGCCGAATTCATTTATTAAGTCTAGTAGTTTTTTTTATGGAATCTCTAGGGTTTTCTATGTACAATATCGTCATCTGTGAATAATGACAGTTTTACTTGTTTTCCAA
Organism: Myotis brandtii; assembly: GCF_000412655.1. Lineage (NCBI taxonomy): Eukaryota > Metazoa > Chordata > Mammalia > Chiroptera > Vespertilionidae > Myotis > Myotis brandtii. The sequence continues at coordinate 8,100,430 of NW_005369942.1, forward strand.
TTTGGGTGCCTTTTATTTCTTCTTGTCTGATCGCTATGGTTAGCAATTCCAGTACTACATCGAATAGGAGTGATAAAAGTGGGAATCCCTGTCTCGTTCCTGTTCTTAGGGAAAATGGTTTTAGTTTTTGCCCATTGAGTATGATGTTGGCTGCGGGTTTGTCATATAAGGCTTTTATTATGTTGAGGTATGATCACTTTATTCACACTTTGCTGAGAGTTTTTATCATGAAAGGGTGTTTAATTTTGTCAAATGCTTTTTCTGCATCAATTTATCGGCACTACTTTTTACAGTACATTTTCTCACAGCTGTTACCCTAGACTCTGGTTCTCAACCTTCTGGCCCTTTAAATACAGTTCCTCAAGTTGTGACCCAACCATAAAATTATTTTCGTTGCTACTTCATAACTGTAATTTTGCTACTGTTATGAATCATAATGTAAATATCTGATATGCAGGATGGTCTTAGGCGACCCCTGTGAAAGGGTCGTTCGACTGCCAAATGGGTCGCGACCCACAGGTTGAGAACCACTGCAGAGGAAAACAAACTAACAAACCCTGCAGTACATTGCATGATTTCAGCATTTCTTTTTTGATTATCTTTTGAAACATTCATAAATACCCTTTGTTTAAGCTATTAAATAATCTGGCTACTGTAAACATTAGGACCATCTATAATTTTTGCACATCATTTTTCTTCCTGGTATCTTTATAGGTTTCTAAAATACAATGAACTTATGGAATTTGTTAGCAAAATATTTTAGCCAATAAATAGAGCCTGTAAAATTCCTTTTGTCATAGATGTTTTTATTGTGGTAATTTATCATTTGATTTATTAAGCTAGGAGGGATCAGTCTAATAGTCTACTGCAGCATAAAAGAATAATCTCATTTTTCTTTAAGAATAAGTTGAGCTTTGTAATTGTATCTTCATTGAAAAAATGTGAATAGACTCTAAATCTGAACTGGAAAGGACACATGCTTTATCAGTCTGAAAGCTGTACAGAATCAAATATTCAATTTAAGTTTGACTTTAAAAAAGGTATTGTTAGTTCATTTTTCTTCTTTTTTTTGATATTCCATAAATCTTTGATAGATACTTCTATGTAATTATACCTAAAGACAAAGCATGTGTTAACCCATGCCCTCTAACTATACTTTTTGTATTCATTCATGACTTTTCTTTAATACATAAGGATAGCTATACACATAATTGTTTAAGAGAAAATGTGACATTAAAAAGTGTACATCATACAAAACACATAACAGCATTTTCCAAGGTGAGGTTAACTCTCTAGTGATTGATCTCCCCCCTTTAATTCCCATTTGCTTCAGTGAATTTGAATCTCATCAATACCTTCTATCTTCGCTGTATACCCCATACAATAAAAATTGCCAAACTCTGTACCATGGACACAACCTTAATACATTTGTTGTATATTTTTAGCAAAAGTAATACTGAAGGTGGTCAGGAAAAAGATGGTTAGGGATAGAATACATTGGCTTTAATTATATATATTATTCACACAATATTCTTTTACAGTTATACAAAGTAATCTATGCTCTCTATTATCCCTATTTGTTATACTAATTCATGGTTAATGGTCTGACTATCAAGGACTTTATAATATTCAAACTAAAGTGAAAGGGAGGCAAACATTTTACTCAATATATTTACAATTTTTTATTCTGTCTTCCAGATGATGATCAGGTTGTTGGGTATAGAATTCTAGGTTCAAATAACTTCCCTTAAAAAAATAGAATTGTTGCATGTCTTTTAGCATCCAGTGTTGCTAATGAGAAAACTTATGCCAATGCAACAGAATAATATTTTTGAGTTATTAAACTAATATATTTCTCTGGATAATCTCTGTTCCTTCTTGTCCCAAGACTCAGTGGCTTTTTAATTCCCTGGGAGGGAGGGCAATTCAGTCTACAAAATAGTAATGTTTGTTCAATTTGAGTCCCAAATTATAGATTTTCAGTTTATGATAAGAAAATTATCTTGAAAGCCTAAGCTTACTGAAAAAGAAAAAAAAAGGATTTTTAAATTCCAGAAGTTTTTATTTACATTACCAGAGCAAGGATATCTTAGAGCTTAGAGTTTGAGGATAAACTACAGTGAAAAATAATATGTTTTAGGGTAATGTTTTCATCAATTGGAAGTGTAGATCCATTTGTGTTATAGTATCATGGGCAAAGAGCAAAACTAAATAAAAGAGAGAAGAGGAGAGAAGAGAAAGCTCTGATAGCATGTTTCTGCATTGAATTTTTCCATATTGAATTTTTAAAATATTTTCTCCAACATAGCATGGGAACAATGGAGTAGCCTCAGTAATAAGGGTGTCTAGATAGAAGGACCTAGGTACCACTCTAAGTTGTCCAGGGTCTGCATGTAGTTGGTTAGGTATAAAAAAGTTTTGTTGTACTTTGGGAGGACAAGAAGTCTTGCATGAATCCAGCTGTTTTGAAGAAAACTAGAGTGCTAACTGCAGAGAGTGAGAGGAATGCAGAGACCATGGACTTGGATAGGAGGACCCTTAATGACCGACATCCAATCAGGCTCCAGTAGACACCAACACAGGAAGCTCATGGCCTGGGGGAAGAAACATCTCAATTGACCGGAAAAATCTTCTTCCTCCTGAGAACCCTGCAGCCGCTCAGCCGATAAGAGAACACCAAACTCAAACTGGCTTCAAACAATAAAGAAACTTGTATGAATGTTGAAACTTTCATATACAACTTGGGCTTCACGGTGGTTTCTGGTCTCTTTCACCATAATGCTCTTGGTTCTGTTCTCTGTGTATTGACTTCATCCCCAGGCTAGTAGCTCATTGGCTGCAGACATTGAGCCTCCTATGCCTGTAAGCTAATGGCCAGAGAAAGAGAATCCACTCCC
>NW_005369942.1:8103753-8146708 GCF_000412655.1 Myotis brandtii
GGCTATTTTTCACAAGGAACCTCTGGATAATTTCTCCCTAAGTTTTTTGTGTCCAATCTTTTACATACTCATCTGTGAATCTATCCTTGAACCAGTGGGTTGTATAAGTCAAAGGGTAATGATATAGGGTTTCTCATGTTGTTTTGGTCTAGTCTACCCAAAGCTGATTCACCCTGGGAAAGGGTTATTGATGTGAAACCCAGTGATTCCAGTCTGCAGATAACTTATTTGGAAGAAGATAGGTGAGTGGAAAGAACCCTTGGGAGCTGAGAAAGAGCCTCACAGGATTATTTGTAACTAAAATTACTGAATATTTCCAACAAAGTGACTCACTTAAAGCAGAAAACTTTGAGTCACCTTTTTCTTTCTTTTTAAATTTATTTTTTTCTTTATTGATTAAGGTATTACATATGTGTCCTTATCCTCCCATTGCCCCCCACCCCCATGCATACAAGTCCTTTGGTTGATCTCTCCCCCTTACCCCCACCCTCCCCTACCTTCCCTCTGAAGTTTGATCATCTGATCGATGCTTCTCTGTCTCTGGATCTGTTTTTGTTCATCAGTTTATGTTGTTCATTATATGCCACAATGAGTGAGATCATGTGATATTTATCTTTCTGTTGCAAATGGTAAGAATTCCTTCTTTTTATGCAGCGTAGTATTGCATGTATACGTCTTCATATTTCCAAGCCCTCTATCTAATCTACATCATTGAGAACCTAAAGCTCTTTGTTTCCCCTATATTTGAGTTGTAGAAGCAGAATTTGACCCTTCCTCTAGTTTTATATTTGTTTTGTATGTAACATGTTTTCTTTCTTTAAAAACATTTAAGATTTTTTCTTTTTCCTTAACATTCTAAAATTTTACAAGATTGTATATAGGTGTAGATATTTTCTTAATTTAGCACACATGTTATTCAGTGAGTGGGTCCTTTTATGTTTTTATATGCATTTTTTATAATTTTATTCTCTCAAATTCCTTTTTATGAATTTATTGTTAGTTACTGAACCTTTTAAATTGATCCTCTACCTTATATATTTTTCTCTCATATAATCAACTTTTTTTGTCTCTTGCAATGTATTTTGAGACATTTCTACCACATACTTTCTATTTGTTTATTTTAACAGTTACATATTTTAATTTCTAAGAGGTTTCTCTTGTTTTCTTTTGGTTCTTTTTTTTTTTACAACTTCTCAATCTTGTTTTGCAAATGCAAAATTTTCTTATATATCAATAAGAAATTCATTAAGAAATTTATTATTTTCCTTTTATTTTCTGAGTTTTTATGTTCTATTTGTTTTTAACAGTTACATATTTTAATTTCTAAGAGGTTTCTCTTGTTTTCTTTTGGTTCTTTTTTTTTTTTACAACTTCTCAATCTTGTTTTGCAAATGCAAAATTTTCTTATATATCAATAAGAAATTCATTAAGAAATTTATTATTTTCCTTTTATTTTCTGAGTTTTTATGATTCTTTTGAGACCAATTATCCACTTTTTAAAAAATTTCATCTTTCAAACTGCCTCCTGTTTGAAGTTCTTAGCTGTCCATTTATATTGAAAGGTGAAGCACCAGGCTGATTTTTCCAGGTGGCTCTGGAGTTCCTCTGCCCTCTGTTTCCTGATAGGGCACGTGAGTAGGAGGAATGATTGATGGGAAACCCTAGATTGCTGGGTGAATTACGCCTATTGCCAGCTTCTATTTTGGGTGAGAGGAAGGGATGAGAGCTTTCAGGTTGTGAGCCCAACATATAAATCTGGATACCAATGCCAATTCGAGAAGTCAGAGTTTCCCTCACATTTAAGCAATTCATCAATAGAAAAGACACTTGCTCTTTTGCCTGGGGATAAATAGTGCTCTGCTTGCTGCTCTGAGAATGAAATGGAGCTGAACCAACAGTTCCTTCTAGTATGTTCAGCCAGCCCCTCCCTCCTTATCCCTCTATCATATCAGCTGACTTCGAGGTGGAATTTTCTCCTGGGTTCCAGTGGACATGTACTCTCACCTCAGATGCAGCATCTCACAGCATATTCTGGGATGCAATTTCCTCCCCTCTGTTATATCAGAGGACATATTTTTCTTTCCTTGCTTTTTTCCAGAAATATATTGAGATTTCAAATTTGCTGATGAATCCCCTTCACGTTTTCCTGGCTGACTTTTTGCAGCTGTGTCCTGTCATTCTATGGAGCCCTGAGAGACTCAGTGCATAGTTATTTATTGTTCTTTATCCTTTGGCCAGACACTGTTCCACGTACAAGAGACTAAGTAAACTATGTGTTTACTTTTAAACCACGTCTTACCTTCACAAAGCTTTCCATGGGCAGGGGTGGTGGAGGGACTCCAGGGAGCATGTTTTTTTTTTTTTTTTTTTTACAAAAAATTACCAGAAGGAGTTACAAGTGATCTAAAGGAAGCAATACAAAGTGCTTAAAAGTTACCCAACATGGGCAGGGGTGTCTGCTCAGAGCACAAGCCATTTATATTAAGAAAGGATAGATGAGTAAGAGAAAGGTTAAAGTTGGATTCAATGGCAAAAAGAGTGAACTACAGTGGGGCCAGCAGAAGCAGAGGATAGAGTGTTCATGGTATATTGAGAAAACAATTAGTTGGCGGGACCATGAGTGCATGGGACTGGGAAGGCCCAAGGCGCTGCTGACGCAGTCAGTTTTATTGAAGACTTTGACTGTTATTCTAAGAGTAATAAAAAGCCTTTGAAAGCTTATCGTCTGTGGAATAACGAGAAGCACTTGAGAAAGCTCACTGTGCTCACATCATGAAGAACCAGTTGGAGGGAGAAGAGCCTGAGTCAACGGAGGCCGTGTGGAGGAAGTTTAGGAGGGTCCTGTGGGAGCCCTGGCCTAGGCTGTTGGCAGTGGTGATAAAGAGGTGGGAGGATTTGATAGATATGTAGAGTCCATAGAGCTTAGTGACTTTTTGGATATGAGAAATGAGGAGCAGAAAGGATTCAGAGATGATCCAGACTCATCCATGTCATCTCAGTGAACCTAAAATAGGGGCAGGTGTGCAGGGGAAATGCTGTTGCTGACAATTTGTTCAGTGTGGGGCATGCTGAAATCAGCTGAAGCAAGAGCCAGTGAGAGAGAGGAAAGCTGGTAAACATTACTGAGGTGTGGGGTCTGGACTAGTGCTATTTGTGTTACGATTCTTAGCTGGGTTACCCTTCCTATGGAACGCTGAAACATTTTTCTTTTGTCACCAAGGAGCAAAACCTATGTGGGCAACTCTAACTGAACCCATAATATGAATAAAAAATGTTTTCTGAAAGGTAGAAACACAGACTGTTTTAATACAAATAAACACAAATAAATGAATTAAGTAGGAAATGTTATTTTGAATTCAAGAGATGTAATAAGATAGAGAGGTAGATGAATAGTAGGGCAAATTTTCTCAAAAGGCATATTAGATTTAAATAATTTTTCAGAGAAGCTTAAATCTTATTTTTCTTAAAGGCATCTGTGTGTGTGTGTGTGTGTGTGTGTGTGTGTGTGTGTGTGTACCCAGGCATACATACATTTTGTAATTAAAGTTAAAGCTTTGGAATGTTGCCTTAGCTTCTGCCATCCCACAGCTGTGAAGGAAAGGATGGACCAAGTTAGGGGCCCTTGGGAAAATTGAAGCAGGGGGTATAATTCATAGCCTCCAAGAGACAAAATCTGTTTATGTAAAAGTATTAGAATAGATGAGTCATGGGTATAAAAATATCACAAATGGAAAAACAAATCCTAGAATCTAGTAGGGGCAGAGAATCGACCTAAAATAATTGGGTATCCTCAAATCTCCCTCATGTTTCTAATGGTCTTTCATTGTTTAGTTTTGACTTCAAATCAGTGACAGAAGAAATGAAAGGTTTAAACATCAGATCACCCATATGTGACTCACAGCAAATCACACACAGGGCATTTGTCAGTGCTAAGCAGCCTTGACACTTCTCATGTACATAGTGTGCAGTTACCAGGTGAGGGGTTCATACAATTAAATATTAAAATATTAAAAGTAATTTTAATAATAATAACCAGTTCATGGTTCCCACAGATATGCAGAAGCATGGCAGCCTTGACACTTGTCATGTACATAGTGTGCAGTTACCAGGTGAGGGGGTTCATACAATTAAATATTAAAATAGTAAAAGTAATGTTAATAATCATAACCAGTTCATGGTTCCCACAGATATGCAGAAGCATTGATGTAATTCTTTTGGGTAGAACTGTTAAGAAACACTCTCCTACCCAGAACATTGGTGTGTGCGTGGATGGATATGCACACTTGTTTTGGGAGATGCCATATTAATAGGGTGGATTCTCATGCCCTTTGGTTAGTGGCTAGTGTTTACCTGAAGCTAGTATCTTATTCCTGGTCTGTATATAAATAAATAGGGGAAGCGTGAGATCAAATTGTCAAATGCTTGACTGAATTGTGCAGGTGTTTTCATTAACGCAGCCCAAAACCAAGTTGACTAAAAACACATTTTGTGTAGTTACTTAGTGTGGTGATAAAGGCAGTATTACATTTGTTGTTTAGAATTATTTTTCAAAATAGAGTTGTATAAAGTAGCATAGGAACCTAGTCAATGTGTTTATCCTGAAGTCTTGCTCTGACAATCTTATTTAAAAGCCTCACTTGCCCTAGCTGGTTTGGCTCAGTGGATAGAGCGTTGGCCTGCAGACTGAAGGGTCCCAGGTTTGATTCCGGTCAAGGGCACATGCCTGAGTTGGGGGTTTGATCCCCAGTAGGGGGCATGCAGGAGGCAGCCAATCAATGATTCGCTCTCATTATTGACGTTTCTATCTCTCTCTCCCTCTCCCTTCCTCTCTGAAATCAATAAAAATATATTAAAAAAATAAAATAAAATCTTACTCAGTAGATTTTTATTTCATTTTTAAATCAAAGCTTCTACTTCCAAAATATATCCATTCAACATTTTTTTGAGACCTTAGGGGTAAAAGTTATTAGACAGAGTTGCTACTTTCAGTATTCTTACTGTTAAGCAATACAGCAAAATAAATAGTGAAGTGTGTTCTTCAAGCTGTTTTCATACACTGTATCTTGAGACACAGTTTTCTTTGAAACTAGGACAATTATTTTCTTACTGCAGATTTATAGTTATTTTCTTGCCATTAAGTCATAAAGTTAATTGTAAAATCTTGCCATTGGTGAATGGAGGGCGCATTGGTGTCCTTTGGGCAAACTTATATACCAAAAAAATCTGGTCAACTCAAATAAATAATCAATAAACAAAAAATAATCAAATAAAAGAATTAGTTGAAAGATGACTCGAATGCTCACCTAATCAGGGGGTTGCTGGAAACCTGAGCTCTGGGATCAGGGTCAGGCCGCTTGGTGGGCTTGGCAGCAGGACCTAGTGGAGCTTCTCCCTGGATTTGTAGTCTGAAAACTTAGGTCCCCATGCCAGTCACCAACCTGTTTCATGCAACCTGCAAGCTAAGAATATTTTGTTTGGTTTATTTAATTTTTGAATGGTTGGGGAAAAAAATCAAAAGAATACTCTTTTGTGGCACATGAAAATTATATGAAGTTTGAATTTGTGTCCACTGGTAAAGTTTTATTGAAACAGGTGTTCCCCCCCAACACACACTTATTTATGTCTTGTCTATGGCTGCTTTCATGCCTTATTGACAGAATTGTAATGACAAAGACCATTGCCTGCAAAGCTGAGAATGTTTACTATCTGGGCCTTTACAGGACAATTTTGTTGGACTATAAACTGGAGAACTAACTAAGATAACTAGTCTCTAATAACCCTCAGTGGTACTGTCTCCACTCAAGTTTCTAATAGCTGCAGAAAATCTGGTAAACTCAGCTAAGCTCATCTCAACTTTTCATTCCCAACCTGTGACCACAGATGGTTTATAAATGGACTAGCCTTGTTTTGTGTGTCTAAAGCAATGGAACGTCTTACAGACGGAAGGGAGGACCAGTGAGGAAAACCTCTGGAAGCAAAAGCAATGGCCATTTCAACACCAATCAAATTAACGTTGCTGTCTTTTCTCTAATTTCTTCATTAATGTAGCTTATATTTCAATATACCAACAAGCACTTACTAAGGATCTATTGTATGTGTTCTTTTCAGTGGCTTAGGCACCAGGTGATATATAAGACAGTTCCTATCTTTGAGGGTCTCATAGTCCTATGAGTTAGTCAGTGACTCAAAGGAGAAATAACCACTGACGTGGTTTCTACCTCATCTTGTACTTACTACATGGCATTTTTACTTCTCTTTTTGAATGACTGCCTTCCTCATGCAACTAGAAGAGCAAACCTGATAAATACTACAAAAGTGATACAAACCAAGTGGACGAGGAGCAAAGAGAAAGAAAGACACAACTGAAATAACCTCATCACTCCAGAAATTTGATTAAGAGCAGGGGGATTTGAGCTGCATCCTTAATCATGATGTTCCAATTATCCTATATAATGAAAGCCTAATATGCTAAGTGTCTGGTTGTCCAGTTGACCATTCAACCAATGAAAACGTAATATGTTAATGATATGCTAAGGCTGCTCAACCTCTTGCTATGACGTGCACTGACCACCAGGGGGCAGATGCTCCAACTGGTAGGTTAGCTTGCTGCTGGGGTCCGGCCAATCAGGACTGAGCGAATAGGGCCAGACATGCCCTGGAGCCCTCCCGCAGTCCCTCCCCGGCAGGCCAACCTCTCGCATTCCTCCCCAGCCCCAATTGTACATTGGTGGGGTCCCTTGGCCTGGGCTGTGCCCTCTCACAATCTGGGACCCCTCAGGGGATGTTGGAGAGCCGATTTTGGCCCGACGGCAGAACGACTGGTCACTATGACGTGCACTGACCACCAGCCAGCAGATGCTCAATACAGGAGCTGCCCATGTTGGTCAGCATGCTCTCACAGGGGTTCCGCTGTTCAGCCGGAAGCCAGGCTCATGGCTGGCGAGCACAACTGTGGTGGTGGGCTCCCAGACTGCAAGAGGGCGCAGGCTGGGCTGAGGGACCTCCCTGAGTGCACAAATTTCATGCATGGGGCCTCTAGTTTATTATAAAACAACTCCAAAGCTTAGTGGCTTAAAATAGTAATCATTTTATCGTGTGTGTTTATTTTATAGCAATTAATAGTGGGAACATCATCTTAAAGATGCAGTCAAACATACCTGTTCTTTTTTTTTTTTTAAACTTAAGAGGGTTTTTTTTTTAAATATATTTTATTGATTTTTAACAGAGAAGAAGGGAGAGAGATAGAGAGTTAGAAACATCGATCAGCTGCCTCCTGCACATCTCCCACTGGGGATGTGCCCACAACCCAGGCACATGCCCTTGACTGGAATCGAACCTGGGACCTTTCAGTCTGCAGGCTGACGCTCTATCCACTGAGCCAAACTGGTTTCGGCCATACCTGTTCTTAAAACATTCCTGGAGTTCTAAAGGTAATTTAGGTACTTCTTTTGTTCTTGGTCCTCTAATACGTGGTTTCTATCTCATCTTACACTTACTTCATGGCATTTTTACTTCTCTTTTTGAATGACTGCTTTTCTCATGCAACTAGAAGAGCAAACCTGAAGAAGTATTTAAATAGTGGGACTACATTTTCAGGATTGTTTTAACAGAGATCACCCCCTTTAATGTTTTAGTTATGTCCTTATAGTTAGATATCTAAACATGCGTATAAATATAACCATATTTTATAACACGCACTCTTACTTATATATTGTACTTATGCCACCAAACTATAACTTTATTTTATTATATATTAAATTATCACAGGTTGAATGTATGGTCAACTTGGAATTTTTATTTGCTCAAATGGAAATATTTCTTGCTAAACACACAAACCACAAAGCACAAACCTGAACTGTCAAACTTTGCAAGTAAAGTGTTTTTGCTGTCTATCACCAGCTTTGGTCTAAGAATTTGCAGTTCTTAGAAAGACCCTTGCTCCCTGTATATCCCTCTATTTTGCCAGAAACAGTAATATAACCTTAGCAACTTGATTGATCATAAACCTGAAATCTGTGCTTTTTTAAACTGAAAAATATTTTTACTATTTTTTCTTATACCATACAGCTTGAAACTAAAATCTGAATTTCCAGGTGTTTCTAGGGTAACTACATGAGTGGTCAATTGCTGTGTGACAAATTATCAAAAACCCAGCTGCCTTATTAGCCTACAGTTTTCTAGGTCATAAATCTGGGCTTAGTGTACTTCCAGTCTTACGAGGTGGAAATCGAGGTGGCGGCTAATGCTGTAATCTCATCTGGAGCTCAGGGTTCTTTTCCAAGGTACATGGTGGTGGCAGAATTCAGTTCCTTGTGGTTTTAGGACTGAGGTCCCAATTTCCTTGTTGGCTATCAGCCAGGGGCTGTTCTCAACTAGTTTCTGACTGTATTCCTTGCCCCGTGGCTCCCTCTGTCTTGCAAGGAAGGAAAAAACTCCTTTGCTTCTTATCCCTGTCACACGTGCAATCTCTTTTTTCATGAGGAGTCCTGTCCCTTGTAAGGGCTCACTTGATTAAGTAGTGTTCACCCAGATAACCTCTATTTCATAAAGGCAGCTATGCCTAATAACATATCCTCATCACGAGAGTGAAATCTATCATGGTCACAGTCCTCAGGAGATAGGAATTGTGCTCAAGACTGGAGACTTTTGAGAGTGAAATGGGGCAATGTTTATTAATAATGACACTGAGACCATAGGTGGAAACTGGGGCTACCTTGGAAAATGCAGGATCCTGTTTACACTTAATTGTTTTCTTTGCTTTGGTATTTCATTATCACTAAGTCCACATGTACAACTCTCCAACTCCTTTCTCTTCCCTTTTATTTGATATTTGAATCATGCAAAAAACATGAATGTTACATATAAGTTCTGAAGCATAAAAACTTTAAAATCATGACTCTAACATTCGATTTAAGGTTTTGAACATGCAACACTATTGCATCTGCTTTTGGGCTGCTTCCTTGCCCCATTGCCCTGCCCTGTCCCTGTGTTCCTGCTGGAGCTTAGTGGTCATTATGTTAGATTCACACTTCCATCGTCGATGAGAAGAGGCCACAGTGTGTGGAGTAATCAGATGGGAGAGTCACCAAGGTACAGTCACCATGTTTACTGTAGTAGCTTAAAGTTGGGCTGGTGCTGACCCCTAAATCCTAAAGTAGAAAAGGCGCCATCATTTGGAGTCAATAGCAGGAGAGCTCCTTCGTAACTTAACTGAATGGAGTACTATTCCTGGCCATTTGCCAACTGGAAGTGAACCCTATTGAACAGCTGATTTCATCTCAAGGTTCTGCTAGCGCTCACAGGGCCCTCTACTTTTCCTCCCCAGTCCTTTCCCTACCTGATCCTTCCACATAACCCATCCCTCACAGCTTCTGTTGCTGAGAAATTGTATCCACTAAATTCCTAGGAGAGGCCTTCCTCTGTTTGTTTTGAGTTATAAGCTCATGGATACTTCCCAAAGTATAGTTATTTGTACCACATTGTGTACAAAGTCATCTACGTGTCCATCCTAGTGAGATTAGCAAGAAACTTTAAAAAATTCTCATATTTATTTGGTTTGTACTCTTACTGTGTTAGCAAGTCAATTTCCAGCCTTTTGCTGGCAATCTCTTGCCGCCCTCTTATCTCTAAAACCAACTGAAACCATATTGTGCTTTGCATTGATAATAAGATATGTTGCCATAGTCAAAGATGAGCTATATTCCTCATACTTCCAAGGGGTCATTTATGAAGATTCTATCAAAGCATTAAAATACACTTTGTCAGGAGCTGTCTATTTCCTAGAATTTTAGAGTGAACTTTCCACAGCTTGTAACAGCTGACTGCAACCTGCAAGCTCAGTTTTACTTGTGCCTTAAAAGACTATTCTGGCTTTAAAAGGAGGGGTCGAAATACTTTTAGCTCAACTCTGTTAGACTGAGCATCAAGCTCTCCTGCTTGTCCACTTCTGACATTGGAACAGTTCTCATTATTGCAACTGTCTTGTCCCGGCTAACTGACCATTCTCCAATGCTCAAATCTTTTCTGAACATGTGCCTCTCCAGACTGGGGCCTTGCCTAGCTCATATCACTGTGATTTTTTTACAGAGAGGAAGGGAGAGGAATAGAGAGTTAGAAACATCGATGAGAGAGAAACATCAATCAGCTGCCTCTTGCACACTCCCTACTGGGTATGTGCCCGCAACTAAGGTACATGCCCTTGACCGGAATCAAACCTGGGACCCTTGAGTCCACAGGCCGATGCTCTATACATTGAGCCAACTGGTTAGGGCTCATACCCTTTTCTTATTCTTGACACCATAGACATAACATCTACTACTTGTTGGTACAGTGTTGAGGTCCTGGTGCCCACCTTCTCACACTCAGGGCACTCTTTGATCGTGGCCTCTTTATGCCACCTGCCCTTTGAATACTGATTGCTTCCCCACTTTTCAGAATGTGCCCCTCACTTTCTGTCTCCTAGTGCCTGCCGCTGCCACTGTACATCTCTTTTAGAGCTCTGGTTCTCTATAGAGAACGGGGTCATGTCTGTTGGTGGCTCCAGAAATGAGACAGAATGGGAGCCATACCAAATGATGTGCCCCTCACTTTCTGTCTTCTAGTGCCTGCCGCTGCCACTACATCTCTTTTAGAGCTCTGGCTCTCTATAGAGAACGGGGTCATGACTGTTGGCGGCTCCAGAAATGAGACAGAATGGGAGCCATACCAAATTATGTGCCATAAACTATTCAATTTTCTATAAGGCGAGTCAACCAACTTTTATTATGTTTCCACTATGATGCAGGCACTGTACTAGACTACATCTGTCAGTGCATTCGTCCCTTAGCCCCTTGCTCTGGCTTGTCTTCCTCCCATCCAATAAAAATCTCAATCTCGCCTGCACTTCCGTTCAGTTTTCATAGTACAGTCTCTTTAATCAAGTTGCAATTTCTCTATCTTCGCTGCTTATTCCTAAAGAAAATAAACTCTGCATCTGATATCTGATTAATAAACTCATCAGAATGTTCACAATGTGACTTAGACACTCTCTCCCAAATTCGTAATTAAGCTAACTTCTTTAGTTTGAAGCTCTCATGTAACATCTCTTTCTCATATTTGAATTATAACAAATTATCAGTTCTTGGCAAAATGGTAAGAGCTCGTGTGTATATCATCTGCTATTAATCTGTGTTTTCTTTGAATTCACATGATACTAATGGCTTCCATCTCATAGTCCTTGCTAAGCAGCTGCTCTCGTTCTCTTTGAAGTGCAGCTCCCTCAAGACACTCTTCATGGCCTTCTCTTCCAGAAGTCCCCTCGCCTTTCTTACTTTCACTCTTCTTTCGTATGCTATGGTCTTGCAAATGACTAAGGAGCTAGATCTACAGAAGTGATTTCTTTTCACTTTTCACCTTCGTTTGCTCCCTTCCTGCAGCCTCCCGTCTATCCTCATGTTCAACCTCTTTATCTTTATCCTGCAGTTCCTCCCCTTGATATCCTGATTAGAGATGAGAGCTGAGACTCCCCAGACCCTGGCAGGAGTGTGGGGAACATAGTTCAGGTTGTGTTTCTCCTGACTCCCACAGGCCTGTTACTTCTGCTTTCTGTCCCTAGTCTCTTGGTTCCACCTGCCTGGTGGCTCCAGGACACATTTCATGCCCTCTGCCTCCCCCTCCCCCACTCTGGGCTGCCCCCAGAGGGATTACTACTTCCAGCACTATCACCTCCCAGTATGTCCTTCTCAGGTGTGAAAGCCATGGCCTCCTTCTCAGCAGTCACTCAAGGGTGGAGAACCATTGGTTTATGTGGTCATCTGATGTACAGATATCATTCTAAACTGTTGCTTACAGAGATGAGGAAATTGGGGCACAGCTAGATTAAAAGACTTTGACACAGTCAGAAGGCAGTTAACTGTCAGAAGTTGAACTTGTAGCTAGGTTCCTTGACTTCTAAGCTAAAAATATGTGGAACAAATTGGGGTGTTAGGTAAATCTGCCTCCATCCATATGTTCTAGTTTATCCTCAGCCAAAAACACTCATTTGTAAACATGCCAATCTACTCTTACTAATTGGGCTTAAAGTCTTCTTCAGGAAGGTCATTGCAATTTTGGACAAAAAGATTTCAGTTTTCTATGAGTTCCGGATGCAAAATGTCAAATATAAAGGAATTTGTCTTTTCCATAGCCAGTTTGGCTTAGTGGATAGAGCATCAGCCTGCAGTCTGAAGGGTCCTGGGTTTGATTCTGGTCAAGGCCACATACCTTGGTTGCAGGCTGGATCTCCAGCCCTGGTTGCAGCTCATGTGGGGGGAACCAACTGATGTGCCTCATTGATGTTTCTCTCTCTGTGTCTCTCCCCCTCCCTTCCACTCTCTCTAAAAATCAATGGAAAATCCTCAGGTGAGGATTAACAAAGAAAATAAATTAATTAATTGATTAAAAAATAAAGGAATTTGTCTTTGTACATTTTTCAGGTTGGAAGTGGACTATGAGGAAACTTGAAGTTTAATTTTGTAATCCTTGTAAGTGTGTATTACTTTTGAAAAGGGGGAGGTCCTATTCCCTCTTCATGGTTTCTTTTCACTTAAGAAAAGTGAATCTCTACCATCAACTGCAAATATCAGTCATTATAAAATAATCAGTACTGGTAAATTACCATTTACATGCCTATCTCTAAATAGATTTGGAACTTTCTTTTCACCCAATTTGCAATTCTAGTAAAAATATAGTTGCACAACTCTAAAATACAAGGCATCAGAAAACATTCCTGCTAGCTTTGGAGTGAAGATCTCAATTTCCAGGAATAGTCTTTATTCAGAATGAACTTTTTAGGCTGTAGCTACTCAAAGCCAAAACATCAGGCTGAATAACTAAAGGTGGAGTTAAACCAAACATAGATAGTACGGTCCCCAAGACAACAAATGGCTCAAATTCAATCTATTTACTTAAGCAATTTCTGAATGTCACGATTCATAAGATGTCAAAATACATGCAAAATCAGTTGTAAATGAAAGTATACATATTTTAAATGTTGTATACAGTATCATGTGTAAGGCAACTAACAGTGGCATATAAGCTGTGCTCCAAATAAACAACTCTTAGGAGAACCTCGTATGTTCCTGATGTTTCCCTACTGCAGTGCGCAGTGGAGATCATGGTGGTCCCTGAAGGCAGTGGTTCTAACCCAGGAGGCACTTAAAGCTCAGTTTGGGAAATAAGATGAAAGTAGTGAGAAATGAGGTATAACTAGAAAATATTATTATTTTAATCCCATTTCTCATAATATCTTAAAATGTTCTTCAAGTGATTTTAAGATTTTTACAATTAATACATTCATATCGTGACACATTTATGACTCATATAGTTACATATTATTTGTGAATGTTTCCCTTGTTTTATAAAAGGGACACATTTCTCACCTTTTAAAAGGGCTTGCCTTTTTCAATAAATTTCTATTTAGTAACTGAGAAATGGTATTGGAATTTAGAAAAACCTTGTAAAGTGGACCCATGTGACTGGAAAGATTGATGAATCTTCAAAGTATGACTTCACTGGAATGAGTGAGTCCTGTGACATTTTTAATGAATTTATAATGTAAAATTTTCTCCCTAAAACTGCAAAATATGTCATGTTTTCTTTACCAAAAGTACAAATCCCTCAAGATTGAGGTCCTCTAGCCTAGTATATATTTTTACAGTTGTGAATATTCTTGTTTTTTTTTTCTTAGTCTGTTTTCATGTGAGAGATTCTCCATAATCTTTTAGTGTGAAAAACATTTTCTCTGCAGTTTCTCACAAAGCTTCACACATTCTGGTGTGACCCTGTATTTACCCTGGCATTCATCTGGCTCTCTGTTAACCAAAAGATCACTGAGAAATATATTTTGTAATTTAATAGCCTTTAGAATAAATAGACACACATATAGGATAAATTGCTAAGGTGTGAGGAGAAAAGAATAATGAAGAGAGATGCTAGAGAATAGGATGAGGCATGAAGAGGGACAGATTCCACAGAGAATACACTATTGTATATATGTATTTTTCAGAATCAAAAGAGCAAATTTATTTTTGCTAAGATGTCATTCTCCAACTGCTCATGTGATTCACATTTAAGATAATTTTACTGTCATCATACCCAACTAAATTTGTTGCTATATTTTTCTATCAGCTCTACCACTAAAATAAGGTTAATAAATGCAATAATTAATCCTTCATTTTATGGATGTATGTAAATGTGATATTTTGAGTGGGAGGACAGGAATAAATAAAGGCTGAGAAAGATTGTGTAATGTAATACCTGTTGATTTTTGTACTTTTCAAGCTTATTGGTTTTGCTTGCAATTTGTGACATCTTGTCCTGTATTAAAAACCAACAACACTATAGTTTTGGGCCATGAGTCTACCATTAACTTTTAACCAATCAAACCAATATGACTGAAATATTATGAACTATGAGAATTTGAAAGTTGAAACTTCTGAGATTAGAGATTAAAAATCACAGTTTACCAATTTGAAGAATAGTATTCAAACTTGATGTTTACTTTTGTTTATAAAGTACATTTTGAATGAAATGATAACAAAGTAGAGATAGAAAAGTCAAATATCTTCTTCCTTCTCACTAGCACTCATTGAAAATTGAATATTGCTTCCAAATCTCTTGTGTTATGAACGTTTGGGATACTGGTTTAACATTACACCACAGTCTTAAAAGATGACTTGTCCTGAGATCAGACTAATCCGTGTGGGCCTCTATTTTGTGAAATTATATTCCTCTTAGTCAGCTAGTCTAACTGGTCTCTTTTAGATTTTATGATTTAGGTCAAATGTCATCTGGAAGTCTTTCTTAGTTCCTAAGACATAAGAACCCTGTACATATCTGTATTATATAGTTTACCACATTTTGCTATATGTGTCTGCTTATGTATCTAGGTCTCTCCCATGAAATTTATAAATTTTTGAAATGGATAACCACTTCAGTACAGAGACATGTAATTAATATATTACTCATCTTGTTTGCTCCAGGACCCAAGAGAAAGTACGTGTCCTATAAATATATTTCAGATAGCCCTAGCTGGTTTGGCTCAGTGGATAGAGCGTCAGCCTCCATACCTACTTATATTTTTTAGATAAGTAGGTATGGAAGTATTCCATGATCCTTAACTGGTCTTACTCCATTTGTAAGCCCTGTCTTTAAAAAATATATTTATTTAAATATGTTTTTATTGATTTTAGAGAGAAGAAGAGAGGAGAGACAGAGAGAATCATCGATCAGCTGCCTCCTGCACAACCTCTACTAGGGACTGAGCCCACAATCGGGGCGTGTGCTCTGACTGGGAATCAAACCATGAGTTCCTGGTTCATAGCTTGTTGCTCAGACACTGAGCAACACCAGCCGGGCAAAGCCCTGTCTTTTAATGGTCTGTATTATGATAATTAGTATTTTATCTAGTGCAGAGATATTCTGACTTATCTCTGTTACATTTATTCTAATTTTGTTGGTAAAAATTACTGTGGTAATCTTCACATGTTATCTACTAGTATAGAACAGTGTGAAGACCTTTGAATTTAAAAGTCACTTTCATAGTTCAAATACTTTTCTAATATTGTCAAACAATTTAACAAATGGAAGACTTTGAGGATTAAGATTTGCTAAAGGAGTATGGATTTTTCCCCACAAGCTTATAATTACTCCCTATCCCCCTTAAAAATATCATTAAAATTATTTTGAAATGTGGAAGACATCCTTCACACATGTATTTATTCGCTCGAAGGTCTCTGATCATTTTTTTTTACAGCCTTAGCGTTTAAGTTCTTAAACTGGAACAATATTTGCATACATTTTGTTCATACCCTATAGCCTAGTAAGCTTCTAAAAATGGCTTGGAGAGTTGATAAGAATGAGAAAACTGACAACTTTTTTTTAATCTCACCCCTTCCCCCAGTCCCCCACTTGGGAGTAGAGTGTGGAGGAGAGCACATAGGACTTTATCAGGGAGAAGGACATGCCAAACGGGCCTACGCTTTAACTAAGTTTCCACTTTGAGGGTGTGTCCAAACTCAGTCCCTGTGATGCCTGCAAATGTCGAGCATTATTGCAATCTGACACTCGATGAAGTAACTGTTCTCCCTAAAGCCTAAGAAAGCCTCTCTTATTTAAGGGGACCAGGCGCCTGCTGATGAAGAAGTCTAGGTCCTCCTGGCTTCCAGTGACAGGCATTCATTCTCCTGTGTTAGTGTTGCATTTGTCAGCTGGAACCTCGGATTCCCAGGATGGGAATGGAAGTGGTCCCTGGCATTTTCACCATCCTAACACTCACTTGGTCAAAGGTAAATTGATTCCTGTAGCTTATTTGCTCTGTGAACAAAGTGTTCCGTCTGTTTTGATTCTCAGTCCTCACTCTCCATCTGTCATGCATCATATATTGTTTTTTTTCTGCACCATTACCCACAGCAACAGACTAGACAAGACTGTGTCATTAACTGCAGACTTCATTGCCGCCCTTCCAGAATTGAAAACATATTGCTGATTATTATGTTTAAAGTCCCTAACCTGTATGCAATCTGTTTAGGGTAAGAAGGTTTTGATGTTAGCTTTTTGGTTTTGTGAACCATGAAAAAACTTAATTCTCTCAGACTACTTGCAAGGAAAACCAGATTGTGACCATGTAAAGCTAAGGAGAGTCAGGAAAAACAGAAATATAAAATAAAAGGGCTGAAGGTATACTCTTTATTCTAGGAATTAACTAAAAAAATTGCCAATTTCAAAATTAAACTTGGTTATCATCCTATCTCATTTCAAATTGCATTATAATAAAATCTATAACCATGCCCAAAAAAAGACATATGTACTACTATCTGTAATACTTTAAACAATAAAATAAAATGTTTTAAAAAAGGAGTGGAGTCAGAGAACAAAAAGTTATTTTTTTCTGCCTTTAAAAAAATAAAATAAATATTAAATAAAATGAATATTTTTAAAAAGCTTTCATGCTGAAACTTATTTATTGAAATGTATGTTCACCTTAAAAGCAGATGCTTTAGGGTGCTGTAAACTTAATCACACAGCCTTGGCTTCTTTACTTTTTAAAAAAAGATTAAATATTTATTGTTGAAAGTATTACATATGTCCCTCTTTTTCCCCCATTGACCCCATCTAGCCTGCCCCCCCCCCCAACCCCAGGCCTTCACCAACCTGTTGTCTGTGTCCATGGGTTATGCATATATGCATTCAAGTTCTTTGGCTGATCTCTTCCTACCCATCCACCCTTATTTTTTATATTCTATTGCACATTTTTTCAGGATAACTCCAGTGATGACAATTATTAACCTTTTGTAGATTGTTTATATTTTTTGAAATGGCTTAAAGTCCTTTGGATACATGTTTCATCAGCAGAGAGCATATAGGGCATCCCCCCAAAATGTATACACACTTTGAATGATTATAAAGTCAGTGTTCATTAACATACAGTTCATTTTCAAAATTTAAAATAATCTACAGAAATAAAGACACATTTTTGGCAATGCATGTTTTCTAACTGATGACTATTCTGATCTAGGCACTGCTGATAATGTGAAGCAATGGAACTGCAAACATCAAGAATCATTTTGTTTGGTATTAGTGTGCCCTCAATTCATCAGTGAATGAATGCTGTACATATGTGGAGTAAGAAAAGAAGGATAGTATTGGAAGGCAGAAGAAAAGAGTGGTTAGGAACCTATAGCTTTTGGAGTTAGTCACAATTTTGAGTTCACTTACCAGGAATGTGATTTTGAACAAATATTCAAATGTTTACATCTTTAAGCCAAGAAGCATGTCTACCTCATAGTTTATTCTGACAATATAGATAGAGGTCAATGTCAGGGATATAAATACCTAAGTTCAGTACCTGGCGCATGAGAAAATTTCCATAGTGCTATTGTTACCGTAGTAATAAGAACTGGTACTTTGGTGAGAGCTAATTGTGTATATAAGAGCAGAAAATACCTTCCTTTTTAGAGTCATTTGGTTTTGAGATTTTCCTCTACCCTCTGCTGCCTGCACCCCAAATCCCTCAGCCTAGAATTGACAACTCTTGTTCCCAGCTGCTTTTCCTCCCTTTCTCTCTTTGCTGTTGTTCTGTCCCCATTCTTGGCAGGAGAGCCTCACAGAAGGCATGAAAATTAGGTGATAAGCCTGATTTGATATAATTCAGAGATGGTTCTCTATGATAATCCAGTATGATTCTATTTACATATTATATGCCTAATGGTACTTGAGGATATGGAAATGAATTCACTTCCTTTTAACTTTATATAATTGACCAGTAATTATATTACTGGCTTCACATTTAGTTCTTTCATGCTCAAATTTCCATTTCTTTGTATATCTATGTTAGCTTTTAAATTAATTAAAAAAAATTTTGAGCATAGCTGTCAAGTTGCATAACACCAGAGAAAGAATTCACCTTGCACTCTATGTCATGGGTTCTGTGAAAATTTCCTTTGTTTGCCTTTTTCCATGAGCTGGGACTAAAATGTTGAAATGAAGTGCCTTGTAACTAATCTGAGTGGGAAAGCTTTGAGTTTCTCATCACTAAGTATGATCTTAGCTGAAGGTCTCTTGTTGATAGTCTTTACCAAGTGGAGAAAAATTTCCTCTATGTTTAGTTTACTGAGAGTTTTTGTCATGAATGGGTATTAGATTTTGTTAAATGCCCTTTTCTGCATTTATTGATAAGATCATGTGTTTTCCTTTCTTAGTCTCTTTGAATTAAAAAAATCTTATTTTGAAATAACTTTAGATTTACAGAAGAGGTCTAAAGGCAGTACAGAGAATTTCTGTACTTCACTCAGTTCGCTCTAATATGAACATTTTAATACTATGATACACTTACTAAGCCAAGAGATTAATATTGGTGCTTAACTGCTAACTACACTTCTGATTTTATTCAGATTTTACCAGTTTTCCCACTAGTACTGGTATACTTTTATGTTCCAGGCTCTAATCCAGGATCCCACATTTCATTTAGTTGTATGTTATTTCTAGAGACAAGTTCTCATTCTTCAGTGTGTGTGTGTGTGTGTGTGTGTGTGTGTGTGTGTGTGTGTGTGTGACCCTGATAGTTTTGAAGAGACCGATCAGCTAGTTTACAGAATCTTCTTCAATTTGAATTTCCTCCTGGTTAGACTGGGGTTATGGTTTTTGTGGAGGGACAGCACTGAGATGAAATGCCCTTCTCACTACACCATATCAGGAAATCAGTGTAACTTATCATTTGTTTTATTAACCTTGGTAACTTGTTTAAGGTAGTGCCTATGGACCTTAACTCTAAAGTTCCTAATTTTCCATTTCTGAACTCTTTTGGAAGTGAGTCGCTAAGAATGGCCAAGTCCAGCTCACACTTGGGGGAGGGAGGAGGATTTAAGCTCCATCTCCTGGGGAGGAGCATTTTAAATGAATGAATAACTAAAAAAATTAAAACATATCAATTTCAATTTTTAATATTGTTTATTTCTACATAAATAAAACTCTAGTGTCTCAGTCATTTTTAAGATTGTAATGGAATCTTAAAACCAAAACACACAGTTCTATCTGTTGACTGAACACTTTATTTATCCTATTATCCATTTTTTTGTAGTTATATTTTTGGTGATAGGATACATCACTGTTGTGTCATTCCTTCTTTTAAATGCATTTCCATGTCAAGACCACATTTCACCCTTTTATCACTCAATGACTGTTGTTCTTTCCTCTCCAATGTACAGACAGGTAGTCTCAGAACTGCTACCTGATTCACCTAGTTTTGCCTGATGCCTTGGTCTTTCTGCTTCACCAGTATTCTTAATCATACTGCATGCAATTATTCTTGTAGTTGTGCTCATTTCCAGGGACTAAAGATGCATGTTGTAAATTTTTGTGAGGAAGATACTAAAAGATAAAGATAATGTTAAATGAAGTGCATTTAAGGACTTTTAATAATTAAAAAAACCCCACCTAAGTATGATTGTAAGAAGAATGATCAAAGCCATGCAAAAACGATCAACCATTGAACCATTTAGATATCACTATATAGCTCCAGGAACTCTATACTTTACAAAAGACAAATTGTTTCATGAAAGAAATGAAAACAACCTATAGTCCATTTATTATGATTATGGTTACTTACATTAATTGGCATTATTTTGCCCTTGTCCAGATGGTTGAGTGTTAGAGACACCATTATAATGTCTTGAGTTAGAAATATTTCTAATATATTTAATATAGCTAATAAGATATCTTAGAAATGCTCTATTAGAAATATCAACACCAGCATTTCTTTAAGTGGTGTAATTATGGAGACATGAGCTTTTGTGTTCTGAACAGACACTGCGCTCGTCATGTGTGGGTCACAGAGCTGACCTGCCCATTTTTCATATTAATCAGAATAATCTGCAGGGCTTCTTAAAATACTGGACTCAATGGGCTTCACCTACAACCTGTCAAATCAGAATCTCCTTGGATGTGACTCCACAGTCTTAATGTTAAATATTAACTATTGATGATTTTTGTTCACCTCAAAAGGTAAAGTCACCAAAATAGAAGAAAGCACTAAGTAATCTTTTGCTTCAAGAAGTTATTTTGATTTTGTAAAAAGGCTCACGCATTATATGCTCAGACTGAGAGTATGCTAGTATTCTTGAGCTAATAGAGCCTGAGTAAGATAGTAAGACTTAGTCTAGGATCAAATGCAAGGATGCCTCAGCTTATTAGTTTACATTTAAAAATATTTTTATTGATTTCAGAGAGGAAGGGGGGGGAGAGAGAGAGAGAGAGAGAGAGAGAGAGACATCAATGATGAGAGAGAATCATTGATCATCTGCCTCCTGCACGCCCCACACTGGGGATTGAGCATACAACTTGGACATGTGCCCTGACTAGAAATTGAACCTCCTGGTTCATAGGTCAATGCTCAACCACTAAGCCACACTGGGTGGGTTCAGTTTACATTTTTGAAAGTACTAGTCCTTGAAGGCTGTCAGGAATGAAAAATACTTAGCTAAGACACATGAACAATGGTAGGCTCATTTTTGATTCAGAATTACTGAGGCAGCTGTACTCTTGAAGGCCTGGAGCCCTGGTTCCATCAATATGCCTTCATTCATCTTAAATGTGCAGCCCTCGGAAACTGTTATCTGATTGGCATTATATTATAGAAGAAAAATTATAGAGGCAAAAAATTTCCTTGTGGAATTTGAGGCATATGTTTGAAGGAATTTTAGGAAAGCTAAGGAGAATGAATTTAATAATACACTGGGGAATTTCAGAATGGTTACACAAGAAGTATTTTCTACTATCGTTCAGCCCCAATTCCCAAACTCATTGGTATTCAGTATTCTTGCCTGAACTATAACATGAAAGCTGCATTTAAATATCATGGAGCTGAAACACAGTCTAGATTAAATCCAGCTCTTTAAGTTTCCATTGAAAATTACCAAAGGAGTTTAAATTAAATTGTTAATGTGCCTCTCTGCTTTTGGTGCTGAACTCCCTTATGGATCTTCTACGAACCTGGGATGGGAGGCATGTGTAGAAATGCCCTTTGTACTAAGTTTTCTCTGGGTTTAATTTGCACTGCTTTCAATGAGTACACTCTTGTGTGGTTTTCCTGGGAGAGCTGAAACTAAATTGTAGCAGTGTGTTTAGAGGGAAACACATTTAAGCTATTTGCATGAAGATAAATAATGACTTGGAGGACAACCTTAGAAGTATACGATGTCAAATGATACAGGTGTTCTTATTTATTTATGAATAACTGAAGAAGATTTTTAGTTTTGAAACAATTTGTTCTACATTTTTGGTTTCTGTTGGACGTTTGAAGTGTCTCTGAAGATGACATTTTTTAAAGTTCCTCTTTAAATGGTATAGGATTATCAATTGCCTTCACACTAGGTGGTGATGAATTTCTTGGTTTCTTTCATTAAACTTTTTGATTACCAGAGTGCATTAGACATTTTTGCTTAGAAGAAGGAATAGAATTTGTTTGACTTTTAAATAATATTCAACCTATATTGCTCACCTACAATATGATATGTTAAAAATAATGTGTATGATGGAGGAGTAAGATACATTTCCCTAACTTCAAGGAGTTTGTGGTTCAACTGGCTGGATAATGCTTGTGCTGAAATAAATGCGAGACATTTAAGTCTATGAAAAAGTGTCCCTAGAAGAATAGAAGTAGGGTATGTCTGTTCAAAGGCAGGCAAAGTAGGGATGACAATGAGGGTACTGGTGATACAGCTTTCTGTGATTAAATCCCAATGTGTGAAAGGTCTTGAGGCCTATTCTTTTTTTATTTTATACAGCTTCCAGCTGAAGCAACTGCTTGGGTGAATATACTCAGAAACTTGAAGGAGGAAAGAAGACCTGTGTTCAGCATCGCACATGGGTGCTATGCACACACCTGGTAGAAATAATTTGGTTCTGAAGATCCTGTTCCCCCCACTGAGGTCATAGAGAACGAATCTTCTAATGAATCTTTAAAAAGTGGAATTTAGGATTTATGTAGCATAGGTAGTAAGGCAGTCTAGATTTAGAGTTTTCAATCCAGAACTTCCTGAATCTGCATCTTCACTGTTTTTCTACTGAACCCTTGGTGAAACTAGAGCATTAAAACACAGTGTTGAGGACAGCCTACATGCCAGCCATCAGGTGTAAAATTTATCTTTTTATTCTCCCCGAACTTAGTTATAATTTATTTGCAGTAAAGAGAATAGATGCATATATTTCAGTTCCAAAAACACAATGGAGGCTTTACTTAAACAAAAACTGCAGCAATGAAAAAGAATTTACTTGAGTGTAGGGACAATTGGCGAAAATACTATTGTAAGTTTTTCATCATTTAAAAAGAAAAAGAAAGCTTAGTAGAAACATTGCATATAATGTTTAAATCTGTTATCAGTACAGATGACTCCTAATCCTCACTCTGAAGAGAATGTGAAGGACAGGAATGTACCCAGAGCTTCTTTCATATATCAGTGACAGGATTCTGCGCAACAGGGAAGGGAGTGAAGTTATGGTAATCTTTAGCCAAGACTCCTCTCACAGTCAAAAAACAAAAAATCCCTAGGACTCTTTTGGTTAAAATTAATTCCAGAAAGTTTTAAAATGTGTATTAAAATAGTTTGTGTCACAATTTTATTATGCTTCCTTGTGTTAGGAGTCCTTCTTACAGTGTGGTAGTAAATCTTATTAAGTAGTGTTCTTATTTCTCATTATAACAAAGCCAATATTTTTCTTCACCAAGCTACACCTCCAAATGCAGCTGTAGAAACCATAACAAGTTAAGAAAAATTTGCATTTAATGACAAGAAATTTCATCATAAATATTATAAAACTCCATATTAATACATTCCAGAATAACATAGGGAGTAAAAAAGATGAGTAGTATATATTAACTTAAAAATAAAACACCTGATTTTGATATGTGGTTTGGCACCCCAATGATTATTACTGGCACATATATCAACACCATTATTCAAAGTAATGAATCATTCAAGCTTAAAAATGTTTCCTTTTAATATCATTTATATAAATTGGATATAATTATTTATTAATAGTCTTTAAAGTATCTGAAAAATGTGTCATATTTTTGACGAAGGGTAAATGAATGGTATGATCTCTTCTTAAAGTGAGATTTGAATATTTCAAATATTAAAAGGCTGTGTAAAGACCTTTGTAACAGTTTTTACTTTGTTTTTACATTGGTTTATGAGCCATTGTAAAGGTTTTAAAGGTAATATAGTCATTGACCCCTCACAGAATTCTTATACTAGTATGAGAGAATTCAGTTCAATTTTGGATTTCTGTTTCAATACATGTGCAAATACTGTTGTTATTTTTATTTCCTACTGAATATATATCTGTTTATTTCAAACAGCTGTTGGAAGGTGCTGACTCCTAACAACAGTCTTCAGCTAGAGTCTAAACCTTGGCCTTGGACAAGTCTCCCCAAGTATTCATTTGAGGAGATATTATGATTTTAATTTGGGGAATTTTTATGGTTGATTATGTCATAGTTATAAACATATGGACTTATTAAAATTATGAAAGAATGCGCTTTCCCTAAACTCCTTCCTTTTTACCAAACTCATGAAGAGCAAGAAGGGATTGGGAATGGCAGAGGAGTAATTTGCATGTGCTCAGAAATGAAAATGTGGAATCAATGTTACCAAAACAACTTCTGGAGTGACATTCCCTTTGTTTTCTCTCAAATTTAAGCATTCTTTGGGGGATTATAGATTTTGTGGGCAGGGTAAAGAGTTAAAGACTTTTCTAAATATTATGAAATATACTTCAAAGGAATATATTTGTGCAGTTTAAGCGAGGAATGTTTAAATGTAATCATTTGCCCTCATTTGAGGACAAATATATTTGTGTTTATATACATGTGGTATGGCATTTAACACTGATACATGTATACATGCACCTAGTAAAAAATTAAAACATTATAGGTGTTCTCAAGTTAGTCAGGGTACAACATAAACAGTTGAAAACTCCTGGGAATGAATGACTGTATTTTGCTATAATTAAGGACCATGGGGAAAAATGTGAACGGATGGTCAATGCTCTGGCTGATGTGTGGCCAGCCAGGTTCTGACTTCATTGACACGTTTCATAGAAGGGGCGTTTTAATGAAGGATGGAATTGGAGATAATTCATTCCGTGCTGTGAGGTTAACCACAGGCCTCTCAGAAATCACAAAACGTATTACTACTGCAGATGTGCTGGAAGGAAAAACAGGGACTGAAATTCTGAAAGCACTGTCGTTTTTTTCTGACTTGATTTGATTGTGAAGCATGTCCTGGTTAGGTGTCCAGGTTTATAAAGTGTGTGTGTATGTGTGTGTGTGTTTCTGCTTTTTTGTGAGAACACTTCTTTTTATTGGTGTTCTCCAATACAGTTGAGACAATTTCAAAGCTGAAAGTGTCAATACTCCTGCATCTGTGCTGCTTTAAAAGTCATCCTGTGTCATTATTTCTTTTTGTACTGTCTCATTCTGACTCACACCTCCTAGCTCAGCAAATGTGGAGCCATCATTATCACATTAATAAGGCAGGGAAATAGATTTGAAACTTTGAAAACGATTTCTCCCTCTCTCCCGCTTTTTGTAACACCTGGGTGCTCTGCTCATAAAATCAGATAACACTTGTGGAGATGTGGACAGCAGTTTGACAGTCTGGGCTTGGGCCTGAGAAAAGGGATTTGCTGGAATTAGTCACATAGATAAAAAAGAATCTCTTCTAGCTTTTTGAGTATCAAAATTTTATCCCCTAAGGGAAGTTGAGGAGAACAGAATGGATTCAGGCATAAGAAAGAAAAATGTATGTTAAGGCAAATAAAATTTTTCATTATTGAAATTAGATAGAACCCCTAGGATTGGAGAAGGAGATACAACATTTACATGGGCCTGTCCTCTCCCCTTCCCTCTCCTCCCTCCATCTTCCCTGCCGCAGCTGTCCAGGCCTTTGGCAATCTCTGCCTAATAGATTAAGAAGTAACTCAAAGTTTCAGCCCCAAAGGCTTCTGTGGTTGGAAGAGAAGGGTGACTAAACATTCATCTCAAGGACTCATGACCAAAAAACTGAGCCATGGTGGTCCATGTCATGGCAGTATGGTTAGATGATAAATGACATCCTGACACTAAGACATCTCTCAAGACTTTAGATGCAAACCTGGGGAACTGGGAGAGGGTTTTCTAAATGAGAGACAGTTTGGTAGAATGGGAGCTCAAGAAATTGTGTTGAATTATGGAAATGTTTTAAATAAGTTTTTCCTTTTATACACAAGTTTGATATGAAATTGTGGTCATTAAATAACAATGGAATTAGAACAAAAGTTCTGAAGAAGACAATATGCAAAATCTAATATACTATGAGGGTAGGTGGCTAAGGGAAAGGAAAAGAGACTGGTATGATTATAGGTAAATTGCTGTTAGAAACCTGGACATAGAATGCCATGTCCACATTGGAGAATAAATCTATTTTTGCCACTTTTTAAAAAAGTCTGAAATTATTTAAAAATGAAAATCTGAAAAAGAGAAAACATACATTGTGGTATGCGTAACGATGGCAGAATGTATATATTCAAAATTAGCACGGATGCATGTCAGAATAATTTGGTCAAGAGTTGTCAGAGAAAGATTCATTAAGGAAAGTAACATTTCATTGGTTTTGGAAAAGAAATTAAATTCTGTGGGTGAGTCAAGGTTTTAAAACACCATTTTGAACATTCCAATGGGGAAATACAAAATCCGGCCCTTCTCAACCTTATCTGCCTTTTCTCATGGAACCCATTATTGACATAAGTTCTAAGAAAAAACCCTTTATTAAACAGTAATGCAAGCAGTGGGTATTTTTAGTATGGAATGGATATAAAAAGAAACCTTTATGAAAGATGTGTCCAACCATCTGCTCCAAAACATGAATATGCATAATAGGGATCTCAGTGTGTGTCCAAACCTTCATCCCTTTGCTGGGGCTCAGGCATATCTGAGCATATTTGGTGAACTGGTGGGACAGGCCCCACAAGGTCATTTGCACCGGGTCAAGGAGTCTTTTGGAGAAGACTTCATGCTTTGGCCATTTCTTGCAAACAGACAAAGGGGCAGGAAGGTAGGATGAATCTCTCAGCAAAACAAAAATAACAATGAATACAATGATGATAAAAAGATGACAAACTAATTGTACCAGAGTAATTGGCCATCCATGATGGGCTTGAGCAGGACCGGGAGCCTTAGGAGCTAACCAGGAAGAATGGCATGAACAGACTTTCTCCTTGGCTGGGTCTATGCTTAGATCCCTGAGAGAGAGAGGGAGTTGATGTAAAACCTACTGTGCTGAGACAAACACAAGGGGACACTAACCCCAATTTCCCAGCATCCATCTCCACAGAAACTTGCAGCTGTGGACCCAGTCCTTGAGCCCATGTAGGTGGTGCTAGCAGCTAGAGAGCTCCCACTGCTCTTCCTGGGGGGACATTGGCAAAGAAGGCGGGCAAAGCAACATGATATCAGCTGGAACAAACCTGATCATGAGCACATTTGTCATGTACCCAGAGTGATCCCCAAAGCACATATCAGTTGTTGACATGGAGACAATTTGAGTTCTAGCTGTTTTCTGAAACCGTTTTCACAATTTTTGTTTGCTGCTCGGGAGACCTGGAAATAAGGGCCCCTTCTTCCCATTCCTTGTGTAGACCCACACAGATTGGATATGGCTGTTGTTCTTTGGTCTCCAGGCTGACTTGACCTTCTCAGTAGAGTTTTAATAAACAGCAACTGATCGTACACTTGTAAGTAAAACCTGAACAAGTCAGTAGGATCACTGGATGTATGTGATTGCAAATGAGTACACAGCACAACCTCTATAGTACACAAAAGAAAAGAAGAGAAAACCTGTTTTTGAATGTGCTCTGCTTTATGTCATCACCACATTGTTATTTTTACTCTCTCAGAGTGAAGTTAATGAGCCCCGTGCCTCCTGCTACATGTGTGGGCACATATGTGGGCACACGTGTGGGCACATATGTGGTGTGTGGGAAGGGTGCTTGGAACAGAGCAGAGAAGTGTGAGGTGACTGCATTCAAGCATTTGACTTAACTTTTGAATCTGTTCAGTGATATTTTGTTAGTATCCTATCATTTGACCTCTCTGTGCCATTTAGTGATACATTTATTCTATATTTTCATCAAAAACTGTGTGTCTGTTACTCCAGCGTCACAACTAGAGAGATGCATAAATCATAAAAGTCTTTTTTTAAACCCTTCAGAGTGTTGCCTTTTATAACGTCCTCATTCTTCTAAGTATATTCTAGGCGAGCTGGATTTTCTTTTGTGTTTCTGTTAGTGGTTCTGTGTGCAACTACTTAGGATACACATATATTTTCAAACACATATCCTGTCTCCATTTTCTTTTTCCTGGATAAAGAAATCTTTCCTGGTTGCTCAGCTGCAGTACTATATACACTCTCAGACCTAGAGGTTTAATGAAATTTCCTGATATTCATGTTTCATGCTATTCTATTCCAAACTAAACACCCTATTCATTTTTGCCACTGAATAGGAAATGACCCCAGCTAAAGGCTACTCAGCCTCCTTTCTAGTTTTTTAATAGGCCTTTATTAACATCTTTTTGGACAAGTAAACTCCCTAGCTGGGAATGCTCCTTCCAAATGTCTAAGTTTTGTTTGCCTTCAAGAAGAATAAGATAGCTGCTATTGGAGCACAGCTCTGGGCCTTGGCAGTGGTCCGTGGACAGTCTTCTCACCATGAGGGATGTTCCCATGCAATTCAATATTTCACTGCTGTTCCATGAAAATCTACCCAGGATCTTGGTTAATATGGATGTGAATTGAACTCCTGAGATGTTCTGAGACTAATTGGGATTTGGGGAGAATAGTGGAAGGAGGAACTAAATGCTATGATGTAATTTCACTCAAACCTGGATTCATGAAAAGACAAGTATTCATAAGGGCAGCCTTATATTTACAAACATGCTTCTTTGTACATGCAACTCCCAACACTTTTTCAGAAGTTTAATTTTATCTTTTCCATCACCATTTATCCCCCTATATCCTCTTCCACCTCCGCCACCCGTCCCCAACAATCACCACACTGTTGTCTGTGTCCAAAACGTTGTCTTCTGTCTTGACAGTTATTCTAAGCTCTTGGCGCATATTTCTACTTCCACATTGTACATCTATACTTAGCAATTCTTTAAATTTTATATATGATAACATTGGCAAAAAATGACACATTCATGAAAACACTTGGTGATTCAAAAATATTCTTTCAAATGGAGTATCTTGTTTGTTCTTGAAAGCATACATATGAAGTAAATAGGGATTTTATTTTATTTATTTTATTTTTTAAAATATATTTTATTGATTTTTTTACAGAGCGGAAGGGAGAGGGATAGAGAGTTAGAAACATCAATGAGAGAGAAATATCAATCAGCTACCTCCTGCACACCTCCTACTGGGGATGTGCCTGCAACCAAGGTACATGCCCTTGACCGGAATCAAACCTGGGACCCTTCAGTCTGCAGGCTGACACTCTATCCACTGAGCCAAACCGGTTAGGGTGGGATTTTATTTTTGTTATTCATTTTCAGGTCAGTATACCAGAGGACTTAAGTGATTTGCCCATGGTTATACAAATATATATTAACAAATTGTAGGGAAAATGAAGTTGAGGTCCAGGTGTTGCAACTATGAAAATTAGGACTATTTCAACCATACTTTGCTCATATTCCTCCCTTTCTGGTTCTTTCTCTAACTTCTTTTTCTCTGATGTTATCCACATTTTCCCATAGTATTCAGTCACCTCAATTATTTATTATTGTATGATAATTTCATTTTTTATTTTTTACTTTTTCCATCACCATTTACCCCCTCTATGCCCTCTTCCTCCTAACCCCTGACCTTGCAATCACCACATTGTTGTCCAGGTCCATAAGTTCTCACTGAGTCTTTAAATTCTTCATTTACAGTTTCTTTTACCATCTCTTTATAGAAGTATAAAATTATAGGTCATTAATCTTAAAAGGCACATACTTTAGTCTAAATCCCAAAGAATATTTTACCCCCCCCCCAAAAAAAATCCTGGACATATGTTCTACTTCTTCTTGAATACCCTATTCAAATTTGGATCCTATCTGGAGCTATCAAATTTTGTTCTTTTAGTACTGAAAGATAGATTTCATTTTCCAAAACCTCTCTTTTGTAGGTTATATAATCTTAATTTTATTAATTATTCTTTCTAGGGTTTCAAATCAGTTAGGGATCATTTAGATTCAAATGACTAAAACATGTCCTAAACTTAAACTTTAAAAAGGAATTTATTTTCTTATACAACTGAAATATGTAGAATTAGAGCCAGCTACAGGACTAGGTTGGTGTAGAATACTCCCAAGTTGATTTGAAAAGGACAGCATGAAGGGATTTTGGAGTAATGGAAATGTTCTGTATCGTGACTATGGTGGTGGATACTCAACTCTATGCATTTATCAAAGCCATGGAAATATAGAAAATGCACCATAAAGAGTTCAGTTTATTAATGTAAATTTTAAAAAAATCAACCAGGATATGTGTATAACCTAAATTGGAATGAACTGTTTATGCTACTATACCATGGGAGAAAAACCAGCTATCTCTGTATTACTCTCACTAGCAGTGGGGTAATACAACACAGATTAAGTAGCAAATTTTATTATTAGTTTTTCAGATGTAGCAGATTAATTTTATTTTGTTGAGTATGAAAGAAGCAAGGAGAAATAGAGAACTGCCCTCTTTGAACATTAGTATAGCATACAATAGTTAAAGAATAAGGTATTTAATAGAGAAAAATAATATAAATGTATTGCTTTTCTTTCTTTCAGTATATGGGATTATATTTACATGAGAATGGCAATTGCATTTAGGAAGAAATAACCATTACTTAAATACCTGGTACTATTCCTGATGAAGACTCAATTACTTGTGTCCAAAGCTCAAGTCATGTAAATGACAGTGTAATATTTTTATCAATTGGAAATTTCATAATTGGCAGCTAAGTCAATTTCTTTTTATTTAGAAGAGAGTAAACTATGTGGTTTCTCCAGGTTTTTACATCTTGATTATTTGATTATGCTCATTGACTCACTTTATCCAATTACCCTCAGTATTTATATTTCCTTTTCCTCCCGTCAAGGAAAAGGAAATGTTAGACAGAGTAATATTTATTGGCAAAAAGGGGACAACATTCTATTCATGAAAACCACAATTAATCTGTGTGAAAAATACTACTATATTATACTAAGATAAAAATGAAAACTTTAGTGTGTATTGTATTAACTATTTTTTTTAAAAAAAATGTCACTTTATATCTAGGTGTTTGCAGCACTATTTTGTCATCAAAAGCATAGCTCATTTAAATACTTAGAATATTTTAAAAATCCCACCATTTGTTTGCTATAATACCAACTCTTGAGAAGATTAGGGAGTCAAAGCTGCATTTATTTTTCATTCATCTAGTAAGTTATGCAAATCTTGAAAGTGCTGTATTTGCAATCACACTTCAAGTGATGTCAGTCAGTGTACTGGATTTTGTGATGGCTTGGATGCTTTAAAATCACTGACAATATAATTTCTTTTCATGAAATCAAAGAAATTCTTCTTTTACATAAATGTAAGCATTCACATAAATACAAGCATCCAAAACCCCCATTTGACATTATTTTGTTTTTCATATCTTCATTTTTTTCTTCATTTACATTCTCCTTTCACATGCCTTTGGCTGCAAAAATAGGTTGCTTGTTGAATATTCTGGTAGATTAGCATTCATGTTTTAAGTAACTTTTTCCATATGCTTGTTTTTGCCTCTATGAGGTCTCTTTGTCTCGACTTTCTTTACTCCCTACTCTTAAAGAAAAAAATAATTCTTTAGCTTTCCTTGTTTTGTTTGGCTATGGTGTGTAATATCATTCATACCCAGCCCTCTCCTGAAATTTATAATTTTAATTAGCTTCCTATAAAATTTCCCTCCTGTCTCCATTGCCCAGTTAAAATAAGTTTCAACTTCCTCAACTCCCAAGCAGTGGGATGTGCAGGAAGACAGTGATTAAAGGATTAAAATAAACCTCTAGAAATCCTATTTCTTCTTTGAAGAAAATTAGGTCAGTTCTTGCCATGTTTTCTGCTTGGCTTCATAATTCATGGCTGACCATCAATATTTGATGATTTAAAATGGCTTTGGCTCTCTTTTTAAAAGCAGGATTAGTTACGTATGTCATGCATACTCCTACATTTGTGGTAGCACACTCTAGAATTAAGGTTATTATTCTTTTTTCCATTACTGTATGCTGTCTTTACTCAGACCTTTCTCAAGAATATTCCTTCTTGGATTGGAAGTTTGAATGCTTGGTCTCAGATGTTGTCTAATTATCAGCACATTCAAATCTTCAAAGACAGAATCAAAACAAATATTAGAGGATGGTAGAGGCAAGGATGTTAAGTCTTCTCTGAATAAAAATAAATTAGGCAGCATTTGGATAATGAAGGCAGAATGGGATGTAACAGAAAGATATAGTCATTCTGGCTATCTAAAGCCTCCCACCAAAGTCCTCTTGGAAGCAGAAATTAGGGAAAAGGTGTCATCAGATTGAAAGATAATATTTTGAGAATAAAATTTACCTACTCTGTTTTCCATTTTTATTCCATTATAGAAATAAATTCAAAGTCACTGTAAATGATATTACTTAAGTATGCATTTTATTTGAAAGTAAAATTATTAATTTGGCAGTATCAACTCAAATTTTACATTATTGTACCTCAAGACCCAGTAATGATGTTCATGTTTTCTCTACAGAAACACTTTTATATCCCAAGGAGTCATGCACAACAAAACTATTGAAGTATTATTTGTCATAGTGTAACATGAGAATAACCAAGATAGTCAATAAAGAAAAGGCTAAATATTATTATGGACTACTAATAATAGTTAAATATCTCCAAGATATAGTATTTACTGAAAATTGCAACCTGCAGACTACTATCTGATACCACTTATGTAATGGGTGTGGGGAGAAAGAGAGAGCGAGTGATAGAAAGAGCAAGAGAGAGAGAACCCACAGGTACAACACATATAAGATGATCAACACTCCTATATGTATAAAACAAACTGATCTAGAAGTATACATAGTAAATTAATTGTCATAATTACTTCTGGGAGAGAAATTTGGGTTGGCAGTTTGATAGTCAAGGAGAACTTTTTCCTTACCTACATTGTTAATTTTTTATTTACTTTGTATTTTTATGTACTATCTGAATAGTAATGGATATTAATGTAACATTTAAGCAAAAAGTACTTTCTGGAAATATTATATTTTTATCATATAAAGAAAAAATATACACATATTCACATATTTTGCTTTATAAATTCAAATTATCCAGCCTGGTGATTTTTTACCTATGTATTCACCTTTGGGACCCACTACTCCAAGATACAGAATGTGAAATAGCTAATTTATAATACAGAATATTGTCTCATTTATTTAACAATGAGACAATGATGATGGAATTGAGGAAAGGCATAAATATCACACTTATCTTAGTGACTGCGAACAGATTGGAACATTTGCATTTGCATCTACATGATAAGATAGCAAAATTAGAATAGAATGTATATTGTATTTAAAAAGAAGAGTGACGATATTATGGTCAAAGTCTTTTCGGATTTGCAGGATATTTGACTTTCCTTTACTCCAGTTATGCAGGATCAAAGTGATTCTGAGATGTACTCTTTCCTGGAAGGTGATTATTTCATTACCATGAGGATAACAATTAGCTGTGTGAACTGACCAACAAACTAATTTTGCTTTGGCTACAACTGGATGGTACTGTTTAACTTACTAGTATTTGCTGAATAAGGCATGCTGGTACTTTTGTGTAGGTGATAATTACTTTAAATTAATAACTGCATTAGATATAGTAAAGGTTTTGATGTTTAGAGAAAGTGGAACCAGAAACAGATGTCTTGTCTTATTAGATGATCAAGACCTTTATCTGGAGCAATGATGGACATTGAGAAAATGGTTTTTATATTTTAGTCTCAATCTTGATGATGCTTTGTTTAGTTATGAGGCTGGTAAAATGGCAATGCCACATCTTCTAGAAGCCATAAAACCAGGGTTCATTTAGCTTACACTGTTCCTGATGAAGACCTAATAGGGCTGAAACGCAAAGCACAGTTTTTATGATTCTTGTTAATACACACACACACACACACACACACACACACACACACACACACTTCAAGAAAATGGAACATGTAGGGAATAATATAATGAGTATCCATGCATCTTTATCTAGGTTGGTGATATCTGAGTAGTGTACATTATATGCTTTTTAAAGGATTATTTTAAGGAACTAAACAATTATTTTTATAATGAAATTATCTTTATAACTTTCTCTATTATCAAATTGATCAATTCCAGGGTAAAACATTTTCGATTTGGTATTTATCTTCCCACATAGGTTTTATACTTTTTGTACATATGTATGTTTTGTAAAGAATGCACAAACATTATTTTTCAAGTTATATAACTACATGTGAATTATATCATTATCCAGGTATCCTTTTAAAACTTGCTCATTTCTTTTAACCCAAGATTGCTTTTGAGATTTAGCCAAGATGAAAAAAGGAGTACTGTTAGTCTTAGATCTTTGGCCAATAAGTTAATCATTACAAATAAAATGTAAGTCTTATAGTCTCATTCTTCAAGTGCCATCCTTTTTGTTCCTCCTGGATATGAACACTTATCATAAGTGTTTTCATCACTGGTCAAACTATTTGCAATTATACTGCATATACATATGTCCAGAAGTAATATGCTATATTTTTTTTGTGTTTGAATGTTGTAATTATGTGCATTTTGCTGTTTGCCCATATAAAGTATTGTTTTTATAATTTTGGCAATATTTTTGTCATAAAGTCTGATTTTATCTGAGTTTACATAGTCATTCCAGACTTCTTAGCTTTACTGTTTACATAATTTATTTATGCTAGTCTTTTATTTTCAACTTATTTGTACCTTTACATTGAAAGACACATACCATATAGTTGGGCCTACCTTTTTAAAATTTGTTTTAATAATCTGCTTTTTATTTGGAGAACTTAGTCCATTTATATTCAATGTAATTGCTGCTATGGTTGGATATAGGTCTATAATTTTATAATTTGTTCTCTATTTGTTATAATTTTTAGTCTATGGCCATACTACCCTGAACATGCCCAATCTTGTCTATTTGTTATAATTTTTAGTTTCTTTGATCCTTTCCTAACTTCATTTATGTTAATTAACTATTTCAATCTTCCATTTTATTTTAGCTATAACTCTTTGCATTATTTTAAAGTGTTTTCTCTAAAGATTATAAAATGTATCTGTCACAGTCCAATTAATGTTTATAGTGGACTAAGTTGAGAAGCTTGCAAAGTTCAATTTCATCTAACACCTCTTCCATTCTTTGTGATATGGTGTCAAAGTTATTAGGTCTATCTCTGTTAAAAATTCAAGAATAAAACATAATTTTGCTTTAAACAGTTGTATTTTTAAAAAATGAAAAAGAGAAGGGGAAATATACATCTCATATTTGTCCACATAATTGTCATTTTTTCATTGCTTTATTTTTTCTTATAGATCTAGGTTTCTATTTGGAATGGAGTTTCATTACTTCTCTGCAGCAAACAACAATGTTGAATAAAAATGGTGAGTGTGGAAACCTATTTCATTCCTATTTAAACAAACAGCTTCTAATGTTCCTTACTCTGAATATTATTATTATAGATTAGTCATTTTATTAAGTTAAAATTTTTCTACGTTATTAATTTACTAAGAGCTCTTATCATGAATACATCTTTAATTTTATTAGTCTTAACTGTATTTAATGAAATAATCATCTTTCCCTTCTTTAATCTTTGAGTGTAGTGAAGATAATTTCTCAAATTGTTAACTAAATCCAATCTTTGTATTCCTAGGATAAAGACAATTTAGTAATTTTTAAATTATCATTTTTTATATAGTGTGGAATTTGTTGCTGTTTTGGCCTTTTACACTTATATTAATGAGTGATATAGTTTTTAAATTTTTCTATTTTAATATTGTTCTTTTTCTCGTTCTTTATTCCTAAGTACATTCTTTAGTAGCTGTTTGAATAACTGTGTTAATGGCAAATTGTCTCAATTTTTGTTTGCCTGACAGTATCTTATTTCATTCTCATCTTGACTGAGCATATATTAATTGTTGAGAAGTATTTTTATAGTACTTTTAATGCATTATTCCATTTTTTATGGCTCCTACTATTGTTTTGAGAAACTTGCTATCATAGGCAGTTTATGTTTTATAATTATTTCTTAGTAATTTCTCTTTTCTCCATAATTGCCTTTAAGTTCTCCTTTTTGGAGTTCTGTAGTTTTTACTAATATAAATTTAATTTTGAATACTTTTTCATTTGTATCATTCAGTTCATATTGCATAATGAAATAAAGATTTCAGCAGTCTCTTAAATGTGTTCATACCTCTAATTTTGCCTCTTTGCTAACTGTCTGGTCTTTTATTTTAAAAATGTTTTTTTTTATTCAAAAGTTGGATTTTCTCCTTTTCTTCTTGATGCTATTTAACCTTCTTTCTTATTTTCTATTTATTCATCTATTATGTTCTAATCTGTGCTTCTATTTTATCCTCAAATCTTTCAAATCTTTTTTATGAGCTATTTTTTCCCTATGTTTTTAACTGATTATTATATTTTACTTATTATTTTAAATAGAAGATTCCTAGTTGAAGTTCTTGGTGTTCTAATTCTGTTGATGTTATGCCTGATGACTTTTGCTTAGAATGTTTGATAATTTTGGAATTGTGAGCTTTTTCTCATACCTTTAGCTATGGGAATCCTATGAGCCTGAGGGGGGATTTTATTGACTTCTACCAGGGACTCATTATTAATTTTAAGCTTGTAGTTGTCTCCATTAAGACAAAAAATATAAAATTAAAAACCTATCATATGTCATGGAAGATCCATGGCTAGACATTTTCTCACCCTCTACTATGTGGTTTACAGTAGATTGGCCCAGTGAAGGAACATGACACTGATAAACAGTAAAAATTCCATATTATTTCTTGTTTATAAAAATGACATTGCTTATCTGAAAATTTTGAGTGGTAACATGAGAGAAGGAGATTTGTAAATGATTAAAGTACTATAAATATTCATTAACCATGCTGAATTAATATATTTACTTCAAAGAGGTATGCTGTATAATTTTGAGAGGGTTTTACTGATATAATTACAGTATTAAGAAAATAATTTCAATGATCTGTACTCCCAGGCATCAAAAAGTTACATAAATGAACATTTGAAGTGTGTAAGTTTCAGAGTTTATGTGCTAACATTAACCTTTTATTACATTAGTAAAGAGCATGATAGTAAATTTAAAAATTGCATTGATTATTTGGCAGTTCACATAGTGCTTCCATAGGAGAAGTTAATTACATCTTTAATTACATTTTTAGAATAGTAAAGGAAGTAAGGCAGATATAATTACACTCATTTTATATATAGGTCAGCAGCCTCAGCCTAGTTAAGTAACTTCTAACATTGGAGGTAGAATGTGATCATAGACTTTTTAAAAAAATATTTTTATTTATTTCAGAGGAAGGGAGAGGGAGAGATAGAAACATCAGTGATGAGAGAGAATCATTAATTGGCTGCCTCCTGCAAGCCCCACACTGGGGATTGAGTCCACAACCCAGGCATGTACTCTGACTGGGATTTGAACTGTGATCTCCTGGTCATAGGTTGACACTCAACCACTGAGACACAATGGCCAGGCAATCCTAGACTTTTAATACTAAATTCATTACCCTTATAATTACACCTTTGTACTAAAGATTCCAGGAAGTCATTAAAAAAAACCCTGAACTTTTTTCCCCCAAACTATGAGTATTACTTACTCTTTTGGTTAAGTTTAAGTTTGTGGTATCATAAAAAAAAAAAATATCAAGGAACAGAAATGTAATCCTGATTCTGACTGAATTCTTTTTCTTCTCTGTGGGAGTTATACAATTGTAAATGCAGCTTTTAAGATTCCTAGTATGTTAAATTTTGTGTCTCTGGGCACCAGATTTATCATGTAATAAATTCTAAAATGATTTGTTCCTTTAATTAATTAACTCAACAAAGACAAATTATGTAAAAATATCTCTAATAATCCTTTTCACAGTGCAGATTTTCCTTGTTTAGTCTAATAATAACCAACTATTGGGTAGAGCTGAGGATTTCTATTTTTGGTATATTTCTATCTAGTTGAATATAGC
Source organism: Myotis brandtii (assembly GCF_000412655.1). Classification (NCBI taxonomy): domain Eukaryota; kingdom Metazoa; phylum Chordata; class Mammalia; order Chiroptera; family Vespertilionidae; genus Myotis; species Myotis brandtii. Next base: position 8,141,594 of record NW_005369942.1, read on the forward strand.
ACAATTTTAGCATCTGAAATTTTATTAAGAAAACATGTATGAGTTAAGTCTTGGATAAGTGCTATAACTAATGGTACTTTGTGTATAAAAAGATGTATTTACCTATTTACCTTTTGCTTTATTTCCTAATTTGCAAAGTAACAATAAGGTCTAAGGAAGAGATTATAGATGATGATGTAATTTTCTGTCAAAAACTATTTGATTTGAACTTTGATTTTGTATATTTTGCTGTTAGTCTCCGAGTTCCTGTCACATTGGGACTCTGAAATCACATTATCGTACTTTGGTTATAATTTATAAATTGTAGTTGAAGTATAAATGTTTATCAGTAAATGTAAATTATTGTATAATATTTATTTAGCATATTGTTTAAATATACATATTTTCCTTAATGATATCCGTATGTTTCTAGCTGCTATTATCTTTGAAAAAAATTATGTTTGCATCAGGCTAAAAGTATGTGGTTGGCTACTCATTTATATGAAATTGTTCATTACAAGTTACTAAACTCCATGAATTCTAGCATTTATATTATTATAATTATTATTATTATATGATAAATACTGAAAATACTTCATTGATTACGTGGGCCCAGTAACATCTTGTATAGTGGTTGAGATAAAAACTTAATTAGAAACATAGGAGATTTAAAAACTTTTCAATGAAATGATTTAAGGATCTGTTTGGATCTTATCAACAATAACTTTAATGAGATCTCTAGAGGAAACTATGGACCATTTTAGATCTAGAGTTGTTTGCGTGTTTATTTTTGTTAGTTTTGGACTCCTAAATTTTCCTCTTGTGTTCTGATTTATACTTTCTTAATTGTGAGATCCCATATTCATTTAGCAAAGTTATTTATTTGGTTAAACTATCTAGATTTTAAAGAGTTTATTGAGATATATAGATGTATGGAAAAAAGCTGGCTAGGAACTATATAAAATATCTTATCTAATGTAGGAGAATAGTAACTATGAACCTGATTCAGTATCACTAACTTATTGGCTGCAAAACCCAGAGTAAGCACGGTCTCTTATTAGTAGAAACTGGTATGCATTAGGATTGAATTTTATATTGATATTAATTTTTATTTAATGCCATGATGAGATATTACAGTAAGAAGCGCATTGTGTATTATATCTAGAGCAACTTCAAGCGATACCACTTATTAAAGAGGCACTCATATTTATACTGTTAGAATGATAAGGAATTATAAGTCCCAGTAAAATATAAGTCAAACAACTTCTTTGTACCCCTAAAATAATGTCACAATTCAAGTTTTTCTCAAAGATCAGTATGATTCTAACCTATGCGGGAGGTAATGCACAATGGAAAGTCTGTCACTATCACATTAGGGCAAGGGATGCTCAAGAAAAATATCTTTCCCTGACAGTTCATTTTTTTTCCTATGACATAATTTACAAAAGGTTTCCTCAGGTCAGTTTTCCCTTTAGGGTAAGATCATTTGAAAACACTCAGCCTTTTCTCACAACAAAAGTATCTGGCAATGTTTTTTTAAACCTCTTCCTTGTTGGAAAAATCTGGGATTTATAGAGATCGAATTTATCAGGCCCAAACAGAAAACAGTGTCAGGGGCTCAGACAACAGTGATAAACAGCCATCTCCTGATGCCACATGTCACAGCTGATGGAGTCTTGCTGCTGATCCACTTCTTTCATCGATCGCCTGACACTGTTTTATATAGCAGGGCCTCGGGGCACAGAGAAGGGCTTGGATGTTGAACAGTTTTTCCCACCGAGCATCTGTTCTTGAGACTGTCATGCATGTGTTATTGACTTTGTTCTGTAGCATATCCTCAGGCATGCAGAGGCACCGTGCATGGAATCAGTGTCAGTAAATTGCTATGATTTTGTGAGTCTGTACCCAACTAGACTATGGAGCATATGTGGAACCGACTGGCTAAAATTTCCAAAGAAATGCAAATAGAAAGTTTCCATCAAAGGTACTTACCAGGGAGCAACATACTCTCTTATAATAAATGAAACTGAAGGGGAAGAAGTCAAAATAATAATCAGAAAATTCAGTAGGTACTTTTAAAAATCATTAAAACCCCACATCTACATATATACAGCTATCCCTATTCCCATCATTATCCTGTCTCAATCCAGTCCCTTTCATGATATTTTTCTATTTCTCTGCTTCCCCCTTGTCAGCCTAGGGCAGTGATGGCGAACCTTTTGAGCTCGGCGTGTCAGCATTTTGAAAAACCCTAACTTAACTCTGGTGCCATGTCACATATAGAAATTTTTTGATATTTGCAACCATAGTAAAACAAAGTCTTATATTTTTGATATTTATTTTATATATTTAAATGCCATTTAACAAAGAAAAATCAACCAAAAAAATGAGTTCACGTGTCACCTCTGACACGCGTGTCATAGGCTCGCCATCACTGGTCTAAACTATATGACATTAAACTGATGGAAGCTGTTAGCAGAGCCCAGCAAGGACCCACGATTCAGAGTCAGAATGATGGACTTGACAATAAGCTAAGTGAGTGGGAGACACTGCCATTCACAGGATGTTCAGTGGTGAAAGGAACAAGAAATCAAGCCCACAGCATCTACTAAATGCAAAAAGATTTACACATGCGCCTTTTAGATAGCAGGCACACGGAACTTCCAATGGCGTGAGGTTCTCAGCAATCTTCCAAATGTAAACAAAAAAAAATGTGTGTTAGCTTATGTTTTTTGTACAGGTCAGGCTCTTCAAACTATTTTTCATGTATTAATTTGTTGCTATTTCACAGCTAGGTTATCAATTGAGAAATACTCTTTTCATATTTTACAGGTGAAAATCCATGACACAGAGAGTTTAAGTAACATTTCCAATGTCAAATGACCGTTAGTAAACTAAGTTGCTGGGATTAAATTCCAAGCAATTTAGCATCAGCGTCCATCCTCTCACAGTGGAAGTTCATCCTTATGGTCCACAATTCAATAAGTTGCACTTTGCAATATTGAAACCCCCTTTGTCAGTCAGGAAGCTAAGACTGGCTTACATGTACAAAGTCCTTCACCCTACATGATGCTTTTACATTTGATTTCCCAACAACCAGTGGGGAAGGGAGAACAGGAAGAACCACACAGCTTACATGAGTTGTCCAAGGCAAAATAGCTTGTTTCCCTCTAGTGTGTGTCTCTCTCTCTCTCTCTCTCTCTCTCTCTCTCTCTCTCGGAGCCTCTGGGACAGCTTCAAGCGTACCAACATCAGAATCATTGGGGTGCCAGAAGATGAGAGACAGCAAGATATTGAAAACCTATTTGAAGAAATAATGGCAGAAAACTTCCCCCACCTGGTGAAAGAAATGGACTTACAGGTCCAAGAAGCGCAGAGAACCCCAAACAAAAGGAATCCAAAGAGGACCACACCAAGACACATCATAATTAAAATGCCAAGAGCAAAAGACAAAGAGAGAATCTTAAAAGCAGCAAGAGAAAGAGACTCAATTACCTACAAGGGAATACCCATACGACTGTCAGCTGATTTCTCAACAGAAACTTTGCAGGCCAGAAGGGAGTGGCAAGAAATATTCAAAGTGATGAATAGCAAGAACCTACAACCAAGATTACTTTATCCAGCAAAGCTATCATTCAGAATTGAAGGTCAGATAAAGAGCTTCACAGATAAGGAAAAGCTAAAGGAGTTCATCACCACTAAACCAGTATTATACGAAATGCTGAAAGGTATCCTTTAAGAAGAGGAAGAAGAAAAAGGTAAAGATACAAATTGTGAACAACAAACATGCATCTATCAACAAGTGAATCTAAGAATCAAGTGAATAAATAATCTGATGTACAGAATGAACTGGTGATTACAATGAATCAGGGACATAGAAAGGGAATGGACTGACTATTCTTGGGGGGGAAAGGGCTGTGGGGGATGCGGGAAGAGACTGGACAAAAATCGTGCACCTATGGATGAGGCCAGTGGGTGGGGAGTGAGGGCGGAGGGTGGGGCGGGAACTGGGAGGAGGGGAGTTATGGGGGGGGAAAAAGAGGAACAAATGTAACCTGAACAATAAAGATTTAATTAAAAAAAAACAAAAAAACAAACAAACAAACAAAAAAACAAAGTCTTATATTTTTGATATTTATTTTATATATTTAAATGCCATTTAACAAAGAAAAATCAACCAAAAAAATGAGTTCGTGTGTCACCTCTGACACGCATGTCATAGGTTCACCATCACTGGTTTAGAGGATACTCAATTCAGTGTGTTTTCATTCAAGAGAACAAAACTACCTGAAGGTAGTGAGGAGGGGAGTGCACTACATGATTCCTAAAGCACTTTAACTTGCTGAAACAGCGCATTCCTATGCAATGCAATTATTTGAGAAATTGAGTATCAATAGTAAGTATTATAAAAGAGCACTATTACTTTACCTCTAATAATTCAATTTTTCTACAACTTTTCTAGATTTTGTATTTAATAATTTCTAGCTGCTGAAGAATTTTCTTTTTTAAAATATATTTTTATAGATTTCAGAGAGGAAGGGAGAAGGAAAGAGATAGAAACATCAATGATGAGAGAGAATCATTGATTGGCTGCCTCTGCATGCCTTCACTGGGGATCAAGCCCACAACCTGGGCATGTGCCCTTGACCGGAATCGAACCTGGGACCCTTCAGTCTGCAGGCTGACGCTCTATCCACTGAGAAAAACCATCTAGGGCTGAAGAGTTTTCTTATTTTTCAAAGTTGTTTTTGCAAGTGTCAAGACCTCCCATTGTGCAGTGGCAAATCTTATTGTGGCGATAAACAATACAAATAGAATTAGCACAAATGGTCTTTAGGTTTAAAGAAGTCCAAGCGAGTAAGTACCTAGTCATTATGTTACATGACTCAAAACACATGGCTGAAAAACTAAAACATCTAAAGAACACAAAACATACAGATATTTGGAAATACTGGGAAAATTAACTCCTTTTTTGGTTTATTTTTTGAATCCAGATTTTCTCCATGTTGCCAAAAACACAAAATACAAAAATTTGTTTTCTTCATTAGAGTAGTTATTAACTTTTGTTTGAGTTTATATCATGAGAATTTTGGTAGAAAATGTGGCTTTTTTTCCTGAACAACTCAGAATTCAACT
>NW_005369942.1:8146754-8150704 GCF_000412655.1 Myotis brandtii
TAATATATAAATATGCTAGAAATGCCACATGAATTTGAGTATTTTTTGTCATCAAACAAAGCAGACTTCAGTGGTTGCAGTGGGTGAAAATACTTTATTAGTAGGGTACTAGCAGAAGCATGGGAAGTAGCCATTAAACTCTGCCAAGTTTTACTGGAAATACTTAAAAAAAACAACCCACCAGATCTGAGAGGGAAGAGGCTGGCATCAGCAAGAGGGCAGAGTAGAGATCCCAGCCTTCATCTCACCATAAAAAGTGACTCGATAGCTACCCAGGGATGAAACTAGCTCTAGGGATGCTCAAGAGTCCAGTTCAGAAGGTGCAGCAACACAGTGGAGCAAAACACCCTGAGGATAACTGCACCAAAGGGTAGGAAGACCGGTTTCATTTTGTCTGCACCGACCCATCACCCAGACTGGCACAGCTCAGCCAAGATCCCCTCCCAGGGGCGAAGGAGAGCAGGATGAAGGAGCAGCTTCCCCAGCCCTTTGCCAACCGCATCAATTCTGTGCACACACACAGCTGGACAGCCTGAAGGATTTGCTTTGATTTAACCCACCCAGATAGCTAGGGAAACGGGATGTAGCTGGGATGTCTGGAACAAAGAAGCAAGGTGGAGGCTATTCGTATTAGCCATGTGGTCGGTGCAGCCATGGTCCCCAGTGGCCTACTGTGCAGAAGACACTAGCAGCCTTTGCCACTGAGGATGTCAACAGCCCTTGTGACTGCCGTAGAGGGTTGACCACCAAGGACACTGCAGTGTTCACTGTTGCAGACCCCAGCAGCCTGCTCTGCAGAGAATCTCAGGAGCTTTTGCCAGTGAAGAAACCAACAGCTATTGCAATTACTATGGATGGAGGCAGTTTCACCTATGAGAGACCATAGTCTTTGCCTCTGCAGACTCTGGCTGCCTGAGCTGCCACCCCCTGAAGCCCCCTGGAGCCAGTATAGGTAGTCCCACTGTGAGTACCCTGCCCCTTGGCAAAAGCGTAGCCATTATGTGTACACTCATGACCTGCCTCAGCCCCTGCCACCAGCCCTGGCTTTCACTGCTGCACGTGTGCACATAGCCAACCACTGCAGCCGTGTGTGCATGCATAGCTGGCTTAGGTAGTGGCACTGACCCCTATCACTGCAACCATGCCATCACTGGCCTTGGCAGCTACACATGTGCATACCACCGCCCTAGCCAGTTGTGTTCACCACTGGACCTGGAGTGGTCAGACCGCTGGATCTCAACTGTCTTCACAGTCAAAATGGGTCCACTCCCCACATAGCTTTTACTGCCAAGGACCACACAGACTATAGTAGGTGACGCTGCAGAACAGAGCAGCCTAAAGTCGCCAAGTCATTGCAGCTCCAAGACCTGGAGTCACCACATGCCCCATGTGTAGACACCTGCATGCCACTTGGCATTGTGTGACAGCACCTCCTGTGTACTGCCCTAGTCAGTTCCTCCATTGCCCCATCCCTGCAGGTGAAAGCCTTTCCTTACCAAACCCATAAAGTATGGATTTTAGGCCATAAATCTGGAAGATGTGATTGCTTCTTCAAATGTGTAGACGCCAATGCAAGGGTACAAGGAGTACAATAAGTCAGGGAAACATTACACTACTATAGAAAATGACTGAAAAAAATGACTAGAACACACTTTGTTTCTATCTATGTGTTTTCTACAAATTAAAATTATATGTATGCAAAAAACCTTCTTATGATGTGTTGACATTTACATTATGATGAGTTGCCATTTTTTAAAAAAATATATATTTTATTGATTTTTTACAGAGAGGAAGGGAGAGGGATAGAGAGTTAGAACCATTGATGAGAGAGAAACGTCGATCAGCTGCCTCCTGCACACCTCCTACTGGGGATGTGCCCGCAACTAAAGTACATGCCCTTGACCGGAATCGAACCTGGGACCCTTCAGTCCACAGGCCGACGCTCTATCCACTGAGCCAAACCGCTTTGGGCGAGTTGCCATTTTTGTTTGCATTGTACAATCTGATAATATCCCAATAAAAATGAGGCACTAATTGAAGAAGGGATAAAATAATCCCCTAGGTCAGGAAACAAAAACAAACGAACAGCACACATAGCAAAACATGATTTATTTTGAATTGAGTGTCAACAAAAATGCTACGTATAAAAATCTGTGAACTACATTTAAAGCAGTTCTTAAAGGAAACTTAGCTTTAAAAATTATTTTCTAAGAAATAGAAAATAAGAATGGTTAAAAAAGCAAGCATGGCATTCTACTTAAGAAGTTTGAAAAATAAGAACAGAGTATATAGAAAGATATAAGAAAAATAGAAGTATTTGATTTTTAAAACTTAAAACAATTTTCACCCTTCCAGTGTGGCTCAGTTGGTTGAGCATCGTCCCAAGCGCCAGGAGGTCACCAGTTAGATTCCTGGTCAGAGTACATGCCTGGGTTTCAGGCTCAGTCTCAAGTAGGGGCCATGTAGGAGGCAGCTAATCTCTGTTTCTCTCTCATTGATGTTTCTTTTTTTTATAATATATTTTTATTGATTTTAGAGAGGAAGGGAGAGGGAGAGAAACATCAATGATGAGAGAGAATCATTGATCGGCTGCCTCCTGCATGCCCCCTACTGGGGATTGAGCAAGCAACCCAGGCATGTGCACTAACCAGAATCAAACCATGACCTCCTGGTTCATAGGTTGACATTCAACCATTGATCCACGCCAGCTGGGCTCATTGATGTTCTATCGCTCTCTCTCTCTGAAATCAATAAAAACATATTATTAAAAAAGTTAAAACAATTAAAAATAAACAAAATAGATCCTTGGAAAAAATAATTGGGATCAAGAAATCTCTGGAAAGGCCAGTCAGCTAAAAAGGGGAGACAGCAAAAACAAAGTATAAATTTGAATAACACAAAAACCAAATACATATGTTTAAAATGTATGAAGGCTATACAAACATGTCTCTAAATTTGAAAACTAGATGAAATGGATGGATTATAAAAAATAAAGTATCTAAAAATTGAATGGATCAATTACCTTTAATAAATTAAAATGTAATCTTAGATATACACACAAATCGATTGAACTAAATGGTTTATTGAGATCCAACAACCTTTCAAAGGATAGATAATATCTATTTTCTTTAAGATATTCTTAAAGATAGAATATCTAGAAGGCTAGTAAAATCTTATTCACATTCCTCACAGTGGACTAAGAAGCTTTAGATGTATTCCTATTCCATGTAACATACAGAAATACAGGTAATAAGTAGATGCCTGACATGACTGTTAAAAATAGTACTGGAATTTCGGGTTATAGTAGTTCATTCATTCATTTGTTCAACAAATATTTATTGAGCACCTACTATGTTCTCAGTATTATTTTAAGGTCTGGGACCTTAGAGTGGATGAAATTTTTAAAAAACTGTGGTCTTGATAGGGCTTACGTTCTACCGACTGAAAACAGATAAAATTACCAAGTAAAATATATGGTGTATTAGAATGTAGTTAAGTACTATGCCAAAAACCTGACAGGGAAAGGGGATAGGAAGTAAGGGAAGTGAGGTGTTTCCATGGGCTGCAATTTAAAATAGAACAACCAGGAAAAGCCACACTGCAAGGTGATTATAAACAAACTAGAGGCCCGGTGCACAAAAATTTGTGCACTCGGGGGACGGGGGAGGGGGGTCCCCCAGCCGGGCCTGTGCCCTCTCGCAGTCTGGGACCCCTTGGCAGATAACGACCTGCTGGCTTAGGCCTGCTCCCGGGTGGCAGAGGGCACGCCCAATCCCTAAGTGCAGCCCCTGGTCAGGCTCAGAGCAGGGCCGATTGGGGAGTTGGGGCGCCGCCCCGTCATGCACAGAGCAGGGCGGATCGGGAGGTTGCAATGCCACCCTCAGTCACGCTCAGGGTAGGGCCGATTCGGGGGTTGGGGCACCGCCCCCTGTCACACTCAAGGCAGGGTC
>NW_005369942.1:8151595-8181056 GCF_000412655.1 Myotis brandtii
AGGCGGGGAACGTTGGAGTCTGCAGCAAGCAAGCCTCCCTGCTCGCTTCAGTGCCTGGCTGCCGGCTGCCATCTTGGCTGACAGTTAATTTGCATATACTCACTGATTAGCCAATGAAAAGGGTAGCGGTCGTATGCCAATTACCATGTTTCTCTTTTATTAGTGTAGATAGAAAAGATATGAAAAAGCAAGTCAGACAGAGAGGTGGAGGGGAACACACCCACACCACGCACAGATAATGGCAAATGCAGAGGCCCTAGGGCTGGTGCATTTGAGGACCATAAAGGATCATCAAAATAGCGGGAGCTCAGAATGTGCCACGGAAAGAGTAGCGGGGAGATGAGGTCAGAGAGGAAACAGAAGGCCTGATGTCTGAGTGACAGGGCGAAAAGGAGGGCAAAATAAGCACGAACTCTGTCAGTGCAGCATTGTTGTGGTAGTGAGGAGTTCCCGGGTATTTATCATTATGGGGACACATAGGTTAAATATAGGTAACACATACACAAAATGTAAGAGCCATTGAAAACGACAAAATATATACAGAAACTTGGGTTAATGGTCAAAATTGATATGTGAGTAAACATTTTTAAACCAGTATAATTATATATTTATCAAAGTACCAACTGTATACGTTAAAATACACAGGACACACACAAGAGACCTATCTTTGGCAAGAAAACAGATAAAGTACATTGAAAGGTATATATGGGGTGGGGAGATGAACGTTGTGATGCGGAATGAAGGAGAAAAATAATATGAAAAAAAAGAGGGCTGTTTGCAGTACTGAAAATGATACTGTTCAGTGAACAGATAAGTTAAGAAAACCTTACTAAGGTAAAAAAAAAATCATATATCTACCTGCAAAAGTACATTGAGATAAATCATATGCCACCATTCTTCTATTGTGGGATGCCAGGTTTGTATTTTTGGGTGTTTTTTCCTACTTAACTTTATTCTTTTTTTCACATATACTAGTATGTAAAAGTGAAATGGTGGTGAGTAAAATAATGGAATTTCTTGTTTGGGATTCTTGCCAGAATGAATTTTTAAAGTCATGTAAAAATTCTATTGAAAAATGATCTTTAAAATGAGACAAATACACTTAATACTAGTTTATTAATAACTTATACATTTTGTTCCAATTGCAGAGCTCTTAGGTCAGTTTTTTCCCCCCAGTATGTAATAAGAGCATAACAGGGTATATTAAAGAAAGATTGACTTCTCATTTTTTGTTGTTGTTGCAAATTGTTCATTGCTAACTACACTTAAAATGTAATGCCATTCATAATATCCAATTTAATGCTTGCTTTGTCGTGAATAATGTAGATCAAGAATGCTCTTTTAAGCTGTAGTGTTAACATCAACATGATAAGAATTCTATTATGTTTTCTCTCTATGAAGATCTTATACAAAGATTGGTATGCTTACTCTGTTTGTCTTAGGATGCCAGCTCTGGAAGTGGAGGGTGTAATGTTGTGTAAGCAACATGAAAGGTAAAAAATGTTCTCAAATATATAAGCTGCACAAAAGTAACCTCATAGCCACAATTACCATCTGTTTCTGGGCTCCACTAATGAGAGAACTTGTTCAATTGCACATCAGCTCAATCTGAAAATAATAAAACCATGACTTCTATGAGTTAAAAAACATGCCCCTCTAACCTCCCCCTTTCAACCTCAAGTTTCACTTGTTGAAAAACAAGGAAAACAAATAGACATCTGGCCACCCACATGGTTGTGTAAATTTTTTTTAAAAAAGTGAAAATAACATGCGACAGAATGCCTGAAGGTTTCACTTAGTTCTTCACACATGGACTTAATCACTTTGGCAAATGCTCTCTCCCTCCCATATGAACTTTAATAGATCATCTTTCAAATGAAAAGTGCCCTCTTTTCTTTTATGTTTTAAGAACTAGTGGCCCAGGGAAAGACTGGGAATTGATTTGGGGAACTATATTATCTACTTGGAATTTTGCTGCTTTTTAAAATTCACCAGAAATGTGCCAATAATATAGACGATAAAAATTTTTGAAGAGCTCCTTGGTATGTGGGATGGTGTGTATGTATGTGGGGAGTGTGTATGTATGCACATGCACACTCATGATCTCAGTCTAAGCCCTCCCTGAAGCAGAAATATTCAGATTCCATGGGATACACATACTGTATTAAGGCAAATCCATCTTCCATTGGGCTTTGATTTTTAAAGTTATTTCTAGGGGCTAACTACTCTGCAAATCAAGATTAGAGAAAATGATCAAAAACACTGGATGATGGCATTGACAATGGGGAGGGACATCATTCTAAACCCACCTAAATATTCTTCAGACAAGACCACTTTAGTCTATAAAATTGGAAAACAATCAGTTCTCTAGTGGAATTGGGATCTTTTGTTTCCTGATAACCTACAGAATTCAAGTTTACATGGAAAGCATGAATAACAGCTATAGGGTCTTACCCATAGATCTGCATACACAGAGCTGGTCAACAAAAAGCACCTTAGAGTTGGCTTTTAATTCAGTAAAGGTCAGTAGGCAACATGGCTTGTTTAAGGGTTCTGATGAATTGTTCACCGTAGCCTGTAGCCTTCATTTCCATCCTTCTTAATCTCCTTGTTTCATGAATGCCTGTTCCACAAATCTCATTCTTTTTGACATGCTTCCTATTGATAAGCTGAAATATGACAAAATACCTTCCATCCATCCAAACACTTCAATGTCACCACTTCCCTATATTTGTCAGTTGTGTAACTTAGAGGTTAGCAAATATTTGCTGTTACAAGTCAGATAGCATTTTAGGCTTTGTGGGCCAGAGGTTGTCTGTTGCAACTAATTAACTCAGTGCTTGTAGGGTGAAGGTAGTCATAGACATCATGTGAAAGAGTGAGTATAGTTGTGTTCCCCAAATCTGTTATTTACAAGAATAAATGATTGGCTGGATTTGGCCCTTGGACTGTAGTTTTTTTAGAAATCCCTCTGATTTGCTCTAGGATTTAGTGGGAGGACTGAATCACAAAGCCAATGCTTTTTGTTTTTTTCCTACATGACATTAGGCTTGGTGACAGTCAAACCACAACCTCTGTGGTCTTGGGAAAGAGACAAACTTTCAAATCTTTATTTTTCTCATCCATAAAATGGGATACTAATAATATATATTTCAAAGTGTTGTTATGAGATAAAATGAGAAAATGTTTACAAAGGGGACAGTATGGATATGTCTTTATCTATTTATTAATTTTTTTCTTTATTGATTAAGGTATTACATATGTGTCCTTATCCCACCATTGCCTCCCCCACCGCCACCTCCCCACTCATGCCCTCATCCCCCTGGTGTCTGTGTCCATTGGTTAGGCTTTTAGGCATGGGTACAAGTCCTTTGGTTGATCTCTCCCCCTTACCCCACCCTCCCCTACCTTCCCTCTGAGGTTTGACCATCTGCTCTATGCTTCTCTGTCTCTGGATCTGTTTTTGTTCATCAGTTTATGTTGTTCATTATATTCCACAAATGAGTGAGATCATGTGATATTTATCTTTCTCTGACTGGCTTATTTCACTTAGCATAATGGTCTTATTTCAGGTTTTTGTTTTTAGAAAGTGAGCTCTGCATACAGTACATAAATTATATTGATACAAATTCATAAAATTTTTTGTAATCAATGACTATTTGGACATTGTTATTGCTAATAATGGTAATTCAAGATTAAAATAAGAGCAAAAGGAGGGAAGCAAAATGAAGCTATAAGCAACCAGAACACGTAGCTTGAAAGACTCCGTTGACTTTATCTGTTCTGCTTTACAAGTTCATTACCTGGAAAATTATTTTTAGTTACTACTGAAAGCTGTGAACACTTGATGATGGTTCTGCATATATAAACACTCTCTGAACAAGAGATGAGATCTCTTTATTTATTTATTTTTAAATATATTTTTGATTTCAGAAAGGATGGGTGAGAGAGAAAGAGATAGAAACATCAATGATGAGAGAGAATCATTGATTGGCTGCCTCCTGCACCCCTCCTACTGGGGATGGAGTCCCAACCCAGACATGTGCCCTTTACCAGAATTGAACCCGGGACCCTTTAGTTCACAGGCTAACGCTCTGTCCACTGAGCCAAACCAGCTAGGGCAAGATCTCTTTAGAAAGAGGAAATTGGACATGGCTCTCAACTGTCCTGTAGAAGTGAGTGATATAGTTGAACAATGTTTATCTGAAATCATTGTACTCTGACTGATACTCTGAGAAATTACCCATGTTTTGTTTTCATTGCCTTCTCTCAGCACAACTGGGCACATACTTTCCAGCTCTAAGTGCAAAGCTAGTGTGTTTACTTCATCCGTTTTCAGGTGGATATTTCACATCCCCTGAAGGAAATGAATTAAGAACAGATACTATGGTATGAACCCAAATTGAAATGGTATAAAATATGAACTTATTTAATAAGTATTTATACTTAAAGTTTATTGACTTAATAATATGCAATGAGTTAAAACTATATCTGGACCGCTGCTTTAGGCAAAGCATAATAAGCTAAATTCAGCATGTGTTTTTAAAATTCTCTCCCAGTGATGTAATTGTTCACTGATAAACCTTGCTGTAAGGATTTAACTATAGTGCCAGACCGAATACCTGGGGTGATTCCATTGGATCATTAGATTGTGGCCAGTGCCAGACAGGCCCCACAGAAGCTGAGGGCCTGCACTGGCTTTGTACATATGGGGGAGAAACACCATTAATATTTGTCAATTTCAATTTATTCTCATAGTTGATAGATGCGTGTGAATGCATACCTACTGCTTATTTTAAAGGTATTATTTAAATTCTGTGCTGTGTGTTTAGAGATTTCCATTTTTTTCCAAGTAATGGTAAAATATAAGATTTGCAATGATGTGATTTGGTGGTGATGCTATCTAAGAACATTTTGGAGTGCGTACAGCAAATGTCCAAACAATCAAAGCGCTTGTCTGCACTTTCCTGAGGTTTTCAAGACGTCCAATGCTTTCCTTTAAAATATAGTTTCTAGACCAGTGAGTTTCCATATTTGTCTTTTAATGTACTTCAAACACCCTACTTTACGTGCACATCCCTTATTTTGCTGTGTATTTTCAAAAATACTTCCTCTTCGTGAATTTACTGTAATATGTTAAGCTCTATGAATAAAATCATCCAGTCTCTTTTATCAAGAATATTGTAGCGATAGGCAAAACTAGAAAAAAACATTTAAAATATAGATTGCAACATATAAAATATATTTTTTTGATTTGTAAAAAGAATGTGATGTACATTTTGAATGAAAATTATATTTACAACCACTTGTCATGTTAGGATTCAGAATTTACCCTGTCAGTTTAAAACAAATTGGGGCGGTTAATGTGTACATAGTGACAGGTACTCTGGTACAGTGTAGAAAGTAAAGGTAGTTTTTCACTATTGCTAAGTTAGTGAAAAAAGAAAAAATGGATTCATATAGGATTCATATGCTGTAATAGTTCTGTTGTTCAAGGGGGAAAGACAGCAATAAGGCCAGTGGGACTCTTAGATACTTTCCTCCTACACGTACAAGCAGTCTGCATTTTAAACTGTAATTAGCTTTTAAAATGGCTTTCTGTGCAATTGAATTACACCAAAAGCTTTAAAAATGAATGGCAGTCTTGTTTTTTAAATGTGGAAAAATAACATGGTTGCTCTTTTATTCTTTCTTTGCTTCACACATTAATGATATATTTCATGATCCTTCAAGCCTTCCCATAACTGCAAAGTGAAGTTGCCATCCTTGCTGCTTGTGGGAGTCCATTATAGTCCCGGAGTATACAGGTGTTTAAGGCCCCACGAGGAAAAGCCTTGTCTTGTTCCCCATCAGTGTTGCTTTTGCCCAAACTCTCTGGTGAGGGGAAAAAGGAAAGTGTTGAAAAGTATGTGCTGGTTCCACCTTATCAGGGAGGAAGATGTGGGGCTGGGATTTTTTCCACACAAATTCAACAAATGCATGACTGTCTCTGAGCACTGATTGGCTGGCAGGTGGAGGAGAGCTCCCCTTACTGAACTCCTACTGGGAGACCAGAAATAGATCAACATGACCAGGGATTTCCAAATCCTCAGCCAGCCAACCACAGGATGAGACCAGAAAACAATGGTTACAGAGTGTTGATGTAAAGCCTTAGATAGTTGGACATAAATTCTTGATGTTGCATGATTTTGTATTAAAAAGATCAGATAAGTTTTGGCTGGCTTGTGCCTCAGAATGATGGGATCAAATTATTATTTGGGAATCAGCCTTTTGGATTGGAAGGAATTCTTACTTTGTCACATTGTTTTAAAAGCTGAGCTGGCCGCCTTTGCTCATCCTTGGCTGATTCCTCCTGTCAGGACTGATGGGGACTGACGCCTGGTTCTTGCCATCAACCTGCTTCATTATCTGGGGAAATGCAACTGCAAACCATTATTTTATAGTTCCAGGATTTCTGATAAATTTAGCTGGCACACTGAATTCTACAATAAATTAAAAGCTTTCCCATTTTATTATTTAAAAGGAAGGGCTGCCCTAACCGGTTTGGCTCAGTGGATAGAGCGTCAGCCTGCAGACTCAAGGGTCCCAGGTTCGATTCCTGTCAAGGGCATGTACCTTGGTTGTGGGCACATCCCCAGTAGGGAGTGTGCAGGAGGCAGCTGATTGATGTTTCTCTCTCACGATGTTTCTAACTCTCTATCCCTCTCCCTTCCTCTCTGTTAAAAAATCAATAAAATATATTTAAAAAAAAGATAAAAGGAAGGGCTCTCAGCCCCACTGCACAGTTTCAGGGTATAGGTAAGAAAGGTTTGGCACAAGAATATTAGAGTTTTCGTACCAAATATTTAAGCATTAACTCTATGACCAAAGGTCTTTAGTTTTAAAAATTTGATTGGCCCAATTTTAAAGGGTTTGTCACTTCATTAGGTCCTTCAGAAGCAGAATGAAGTCTAGAGGTGTATCTATCTGTTTTCTGGTAGTTCGTGGAAAGACATGTTTACATTAATCTACTGTATTTTTATTTTACGTAGGGACTAACTTTTTTCACTCATTCTCTTCATTCTGCGAATACATATGATCTTGAGGTGAGGATTTTTTTCTATTTACTTTAATAGCAACACCATAGTGTAAATGTAAGGTGGAAAAATTTGGAAGACAGAAAATGCCTTTTCCCAGTTCTCCCCATCAAAACACATGCCTCTTGTTGAAACTCATCCCACAAAATATTTGCACATAGAGTATTTGTTTATAAGATTTTGTAAGATTGTATAGTTTATATATGTTGCTCATAAATTAATACATCTGCAAAATTCTCAGGAGAGATGTGCCAACCATTTACAATTGCAAGTAGGTCTATAAACTCATTGCAAACAGGAATATGGATTTTTAAATTATTTTTCCCATTGGAATTTATTTCACTGTTTACAGTGAAAGTTCAAAAACTAATGTTGTCTTACTACCTAAATGACAAATAAGGTAAGTTTAGCTAAAAATAATTTAAGAATAATGCTAAATTAACAGTAAAGCTCTGTAAAGCGCTGTGTTAGGTATTTTAGATCATTTTTTAAAATGCAATACCTGTATGAGGGAGGACCTAGTAATCTAAGCTTTATACACCCTAAGGTAGGATAATATTAAAGCCTTACTCAGGCTACACACTAATGTGAAGAATAAGGGGGCAGGACAAGATCCTGGTCCTAAGAGCTAGACTACACTCCTCTTACAAATATTTTGGAAACCCTTTACATCTTGATTTTTAAATGCCCCAAGAATAGAAGCAGGAATATAACATCATCTCATTTTTTTTAGAGCCCATAGTGCACAGGTGTAGCCAAATATGTAAGTAAACAATATAACAGCATGACGTGTATTACAATAAATGTATGTGCCATTGTCAACAGGAGGCCGGAAGAGGGAGCAGTGCTCTCCAGAGGAAGCGATATCTGTGCTGTGTATACTCTTCCACACATGTGTATCTGTAAATAAGTCTGTGTATAATCCTCTGTATTTCTATTAAGCTAAACATCAGTTATACTGATGTCTCCAACTCTGATATCTAAGCCCATGTATCATCCTAGCCTCTTCCTCTTAATTCTCTATAATAACCTCCTGCTCCAATAGTGAGAAACCTGGATCCCACCATCTGCCATCTATTTAGTTAATTATTTAATCCCAGTGCACACGTATAGTGGCTTCTGAATCAATAAGCCATACTTCCGTGGCAAACAACTTTATAGTACTCCGAACAGTTCCTTTTGCATTTAGTCTTATGGACTCCGCATATTTCCAAAGTTACTTAGATCAGCAACTTTCCCCCAGCCCCCTTCAGGAAGGTTGATTAATATTTTGGTAATAAAGATATATTCTGTTGTCACATTCTGCATTCCATCCTGGGATCCCCTCACCGTCTAAATGATTTATTACTGAAGTTGCATCCATGAAGCTTAGCTCTTTGAGCTGTAGGTGTCATGCACCCATCATTACAGTATCATGCAGGATTGTTTCACCAACTTAGAAAGTATCTGTACCTTACCTATTCAACCTTTTCCCTTTTCCCACATCCCTGACAATCCATCTTAACAATATGAATGTATACAACAGTGACTAAATATGCTAGCCTAGGGAGGCCTATTGGCTGTTTCCTTTATTCTCTTTGACTTGTTACTTAATCAATAATTAATCTCTTTATACTCTTTCAAAATTCTGAAATCTGACATTTCTGTGTCCATAAAATTAGGCCCTCTAATTTTACTGAGATGAGTCAGTATCCTCATATTTTGTATCCCTGGCCAAACCCTGTTTTTTATGGTAAAAGCCCTATCCAGAGCACGTTGGGACAGTAGCATCGAGAACTTTGCTCTTTAATGATGCAGATTACACTTCTGATATTACCTAATATTGAATCAACTGTGCCATCATAGTAAATGAGTTTTCCCTTGCGTGTGCCTCATTTTAATTATAATAGCCTGCTATGGATCTGGCACACTTAATCATACTTGATTAAGTATGATAAGACTGTGTGATAAACAGTCTTTTAGTTATGTCATGCAGTTTTGGGTTTTTATAACAAAAATTTCAGCTGTGGCATATGCACATAGTGGATTCTCTAGTTCTTTCTCCAACATCTTTTCCCCCCCTTTCTCTTATGTGTAGCAGGGTAATTTGGTTAGCAAACCATTCCAAACTCTACTGGTGAATGTTGACTTACCTGACAATACGTGATTATTTCAAGTAGCCTAGACCTCAGCCAACCAGCATGTGGCATGCCCTTGGCCACAGGAATTAGTACAGTGGTATTTTGATCCGTGAAAGGCTCAGGACATTTTTAGATTGTTATGAGATAATATCCCTTCTCTCTCTTTTTTGGATGTAAGTGAAGAGCTATGACCCCAGTTATTGGTGACATCCATATTGCGACCCTGAGAGAAGCCAACCTGAAGACACAGCTGATACATGAAGACAGAAGTGACAAATGTCAGAGATGTGGACCTTGAACCTTTATCTCATCCCAACTGAAACCCACATCAGAACATTTCAGTAATATTGACAGTAAATCCCATATTTGATTAAATTGTTTTGAGTTGAGTTTTCTCTTATCAGCAATTCAAAGTACTCAAACAGATAAGTATGACTGGGAATAGTGACGCTGTAGGCTGTTTAAAATTCAGTAAATTAGCATTCCAGGATACCTACCATGACCCTACTTTTGTAGTTCTTCCCTCTTTCTCAACTTTCTTTGATCACATATTTTTATAGATTACTTTTATCTATAACATCTCAACAGTGTGCTTAATATGTGAAATATTTTCATGAACTACAATTTTCCAAGGCCTCATCAGCATAGAACTTGGGCAAAAAATAAAACAAGTAGTAAAATAGATATTTAAAATAATACTAGAGGTCTAGGGCACAAACTCGTGTATGGGTGGGGTCCCTAGGCCTGGCTGGCGATCAGGGCCGATCAGGACTGGGCCAATCGCGGCTTGCCTGCTGGGTGGGAGGGACAAGGGGAGGGACTGCAGGCCTATTGGGGCCTGCCGGCCAGGGGGGGGGACTGGGGGAGATTGGCTGGCCATGGGAGGTTGGCTGAGGGAGCCAGTCAGCCTCCTTGGGAAAGGGGCCTCATCTGCCACCAGCCAACCCTGGTTCCCTGTCCCAGCCCAGTGCTGAAGGCCCTGGTGGGGTCGGGAGAGGAGGCGCAGGTTGCTGGGCCAGGCACAGAAGGAATGGACGCCAGATGCTGACGCTGCCGGAAGGCTGCAGAAGGTTGACTGTGGGAGCGTACTGACCACAAGGGGCAGCTCCTGCATTGATTGTCTGCCCCCTGGTGGTCAGTGTGTATCATAGAGACTGGTTGACCGGTCATTCCAGTCGTTCCGGTCATTCTGGTTATTTAGTCCTAATGGTCGCTTAGGCTTTTATATAGATGTTTCTATGATTCTTCAGATTTATCTTTATTATAATCATTTTGTATCTTGTGGACATGAAAATATACAAATACAAGACTAACTATTGTCTACCCTAGGACTAATATAATAATTAAGAATTTTGAGTATTTCATATGCACTTTGAAGTGAATAATACAGGTGGGTATAGTTTCATTATATAGTATTATCTCTTAATACTACAATTAAACTATTCTTGAATACTTGGCTTTAGTCTGCTTTATAAGTAGATACATATTTTCATTGAAGTATAATTGACTTATAATATTATATTAGTTTCAAATATACAACAGGCCTTTAATATTTATATTCATTAAAAGTGATCACCACAATAAATTAGTTATCTTCTGCCACTATACAAACTAGATAACTTCATTCTGTTCTTACACTCCTTCCCCAAAATGCTTCATAGTAGGCTAATATAAATTGAAAATGCATATGTTTCTGGTATTTTATTACAATTTAAATCCTTGTAACTATTGTGCTAGGCAGGTATACCATCTCATTTTGTAGATTAGACAAGTGAGATTCATGTGGTTTTGGTCTCCTACCCAGTATCACACGGCTACTAAGTAGCTACAGAGGCATTTGAAACCTATGCCTGTCTGACTCTGGAGTCACTTCATTTGCTAATTGAATTTTCAGGGTTTGTACTTCTATCCTTTGTTTTTTTCCTCCCAGTGTATGAAAATAATAGTGTTTTAATCTAGCCTAGACCACTCTTTGTGAGAGAAGAAGAGGGGAAAGTGGGACGGAAGGAAGGAATTGAGCTTTCCCATGACCGGAGTCACAGCTGGAGTAGATGAGATCAAGCCAGGAACATATGAAGAGTAAGCACATGTGAATGGCAAGAGTGTACATGCTGAAAGTGGCTTTCCCAATGTCTGTGCTGAAATCATGGATTGTAGATGAACCCTCATGCATCTCAGGGACTCTGATAATGTGGGTCCTGCTTGTAAAGGCATGATCCTGAAAGAAATCCACATGTTCTTTTGAGACTAGAATTTATTTACTTATTCTTTTCCTCTGTAGTTGGGTAGAGGGGGAGGTGAGTAGCGCATCTTTTTCTAGCCTTCCATGACATGGCCCATATGGAACTCCTTTCTTTTGACAGTTCCTTTGATGCTAAATTGGTAATGATTAATCCCTTTTAAATTAGATGTATTACTGCATCTTACTTAGAAGCCTTTTATTTTAATCTTTTCTTACCTTTTTACTCTTAAAAATTCTCAGTGGCTTAAAACTTATGAGAAAAGATTGGAGACACCAAAATCTTGACAACGATTTTTAGACTAAAATTTCAACAAGTAAACATTTATTTCAGTTTTGCTGAAACCAGAGAACAATTAAATCAAAATGTCCAAAGTAAATATAGTATATATTTTGATTATCAGACGAAAGGTAGTGACTCTTTTGAAGATATCATAGTAAAATTTTACATAGGGCAGAAACACATTGAGTTATGTGGCAAGCCTTTAGGACAATTCACCTTTATCTGAAAAATTGAATATATTGCAGGATAGATTGTTATGTAATGTGGTTAACTCTGTGTTGTAATTTTATTATACCTTTAGAGAGCAGTGAAGTAGAGTGTCCTGTAGCCAGATGAAAGAGGAAAGGCTGTGGATACTTTAAATGTTTCTGTTCATTTAAATCAAAGAAAATTGTGAGTTTGATCACTCCAAACATCTAAATCAAAATAATCATGACAGATGTGAATGAGGTTTAAATAAAATATTTCCTTCTTCTTATGGACTAATGTTCTTCTTTGATTCAATTTACTGAAAAATGGAGAAATCTCCATTTTAATGTAATTTGGTAGGTCTGACTTTGGAGATGGAAAGTCTTCCAAGCACAACATGATTTGACATACGTGTGTTGGAGTCAAGATCACTATGTAGGAGACTGTTTTGTAGCTGCCTGTGCTTTGCAAACCCACTCTTTTCCCCTCCTAGTTCATTTTTACGGTGGGTCATTAAAGTTCCACAAATCAACCCTATTTGCTTGTCTTTGTGCTGTATAGCAAAGAGGAAGGAACTTCTTATCAATTTGTTCTTGAAAAATTAATGATGATAGACATTACACGAGTCTGATAACTATTTGAGAAGTATGGCAATAACATACATGCTATAGTCAAGGTGAAGTTTCCAATTAAAATATTCCCTAGTTTTATGGCCTTGTTATGTACTTGGTGGCTTTCTTGTTATTAAGAAGTATTAATAACAAGGAAATTGAATTTAATGTTCTCTCAGTTAACTGAATTGAGAGTAGAAGTATATTACTCATACATAAATATTTTTGTTTGCATATGTACTGAGAAAAAATATCAGGTATTTCCATTTTGAAGGAGGTAGAAAAAATAAAATGTTTACAATTTGCTAAATTTCACAAGAATAAAATGCAGGGATTTTTTCCCCCAGATATTGAGCCAATTCTCTTCTATGTAGATTGTCCTTTAGTCTTGCTACTTAACTGTGTCAGTTTTAAACTAGTTTTAACCCAGAGCTTCTGCATATTTTGCACCAATGAAATATGTCTAAAAAAGATGATAGTAGTCAGTTTGCTCACCAAAGTCACCACATGGCTCTTTGGAGTTTTTGTAGGATATCTGTATTTTAAAAAAATATTTTTATTGATTTCAGAGAGGAAGGGAGAGGGAGAGAGAAACATCAATGATGAGAGATTATCATTGATTGGCTGCCTCCTGCATGCCCCTACTGGGGATCCCCTACTGGGGATCAAGCCCGCAATCCTGGACATGTGCCCTTGACCAGAATCAAACCTGGAATCCTTCAGTTCGCAGGCCGATGCTCTATCCACTGAGCCAAACTGGCTAGGGCAAATGTCTGTATTTTTGTGTGTATAATGTGTGTATTTGCAGTTGTATGCTTACCCCACTATGTGATCACAGGAACCATCATAGAAATATCCAAGTGTGGTTCATCAAATCCATTTAAAATTATTACATCATGAACTTTAATTGCACTGTGTATGTGACAAATGCCATTTTTTATGATGACACACATTTCTCTTTTATCTTTGTATATTTTATATGCAACAAAAATGAAGACTGCACAGCTAATCTATTAGTTTTCAAATTAAATGAAAACTAAATAATTAGTATCTTTGATACCATTTTTGGTTCTATTTTTGAAAGAGTTGAAGAATTCCTAGGATATTTTTTGTTTTCATGATATGGTTTTAGACTAATATGGATATCAAATATGATTATATGTTAGAGTAAAACATAAGTCTGATAATTTTCCATTATTTCATAGCTCTTAGATTGTTAATTTAAAAATATTGAACACATATATATGAAAGTGGAGTGCATAAACATTCATCTGGGTAATCCAAAAAAACAAAAACAAAAACATGGGCAATGTAGATTCCTTCCCTGTTAGTGAATAAAAGGCCAGAAATATTTAGCAATTGGCCCAAGTTCACGGGGCTACTAAAGAGCAGAGATAAGAACAGAAATGGGCACTGAAAGGTTGTATACTTTCCATTTTTAACAATTTTGCCAAATAGACAGCATAAATAGTCAGTTAACCAATATAGTAAGGATATAGTTCTTTAAAATAGTAACAGTGTATATGATATATAGAATACATTTAACAGAACTGTGCTTGCCTGTTTGAGGAAGATAGATTTTACTGAAGGGCATAGAAAAAATATTAAGTGGTGATCTCTGAAGAGGAGGAAGTCAGCTCCTCAAGTTCACCTACAAACTTAACACAATTCTAATCAAGTTCCCAGTGGAACTTGTTTGGAACTTGTCAAATTATGTTGAGGTTTATCTGGAAAAGATGTTAATGACTAGCCAGAACTTTATTTTTAAAGAAGAGCAATGCCACCTCCAGATTGTAAAATGTACTGTTAAAGTATAAAAATCATATGTGGTAGGGTTGTGCCAGACTGGACAGAAAGATCTGAGAAACAGAAGAGAAATACAGAAAAAGTAACTCTACATGGGATTTTAGTATATGAGAGAGATGACATTTCAAACTGGTGAGGAAAGAATGGATAAATGAAGAAATCATGGTAGAGCCAATTGGAAACAGCCTCACACCTTATACCAAAGTGAATTCCAGATAAGTTAAATATTCACATGGAAAAACTGAACTTACAAATCCACTGGAACAAAATATAGTGAATATTTATATACTCAGACAGAGAAAGGATTTTCTAAGGCCTAATACCTAAAGAAGAAATAGATATAAATTTGGGTACATAAATATATTAAAATTTAGTATGGTCAGTTACCATAATTTAAAATTACAATGTAATTTATAAATATAAGCCTAATAAAATTGATAATTAGGACCTTATCAATTAATTACAAAAGTATATAAACATGATAATATAAAAATGAGCAAAACATCTAATGTAAATAACTTACTAAAGGAGAATTGCAAATAGACAAAAAAACAAAAATGTTTACTAGTTTACCAAAATATGCAAATTAAGTCAAGGCAGTGATGTCCCTGTCTAGGAGAAAATCAACGAATTTTATCAAATATGGGAACAAAAGTTTTTTTAAACTTTCACATAACCAGTTCCTTGGATAACTGACACCTTCATAGAACCACATTCACAATTGCTTTCTAAGTTGACTTAAGTTATGAGAGCAAATATGGGATTTTTCTTGAGGATCTGTCTTATTTTTTCCTCTTAATACTTGAATTTTGATTTTATGTATTTCAGTGTACCCAAGGCTAAGATTATTAAGTACTGAAGACCAAAGAAACAAAACAAACAAAACAAAATTCTGCATCATATTATGTGATTCTCAGGTCTGAATTATTAGTCGCTCTCAGTGTATTTAATGTGAAATAAAAAAATAAAAAAACTTAAGAAGAAACACACACCATACACACTAATCCTACCATGCAGTGTCATTCACGGATTAGACTATAAACCTGCAGTGTAGTCAAGAAAATGTTTCCTTAAAGCTTTTTGTTAAATTTAAAAATGTAGTTTAAAATTCTTAAATATTAATTTTTTTAATTTTAAAATTTAGTTTTTTATTTAAATTGTTTATTTTAAAAGTTGTAATTGAAGTCATAGTCAGACAGTTTTGAGTTCACTAAGAAAAAGTAATCAGTTGGACTACTAATTTTAAAGAAAAAAAGAAAAGAGCTCTCTGATTAGCATACATATCTTCAGAAAAAGGCAGCAGCACCTCAGTTTATTTTTTCAGATATCATGAATTCTAATTGACAAATGCTACAATGGATGGAAACTCTTAAAATTGTAGGGTGTTTTTTTTTTCAAATAACACATTTTATCTGATTTTTACATTTTCTAAATCCTGCAAAGCCAAACCAAAGTAAGTTTTACCAGGGGGAAAAGTATAAAGACGACCAAAGGAAATTTACAAAGAAGGAAGAAGAAATTCCATATCAATGAAAGAAGAAAACAATATGAAATTATAGGCATTATAATAGAGCTTTATATAGATATGACATGTGGTAATGGTATTACTAATTTCTCTAATGTTAAGATACTTTATTCTCCTTTTTTCCTTAATGAACAATATAAACCCATACCAAAAAAAAAAATCTTGTTTTATAGTTTTGCAAATAGATCTAGCGTTTCAGATGTTTGAAACTAAGCAGTTGTGGATAGATGCTTACCTTACTAATCAACATGAAATATGCACTACCAATTTTGAATTAATTCATTTGTTAGAATGTGAACATTTAACAAAACTTTGAACTAAAAAAGATTATGTGTTTTGAACTTAGATGGATTAAACAGGTATTTTTAAAACTGAAAATGATTTGAAAATATCATTTTTAAAAGTAGCACCTCTTTTTCACATTGGTTTGTATTTACAAAACACTTTTATGTCTATGGAATACTCTTTTAATTCATATTTCACATATGAATAATAAGGAATGGAAATGTCATTGGATCACCAAAAGTTGCATATCTCTACTATGGGTAATATTATAGCTATTATTATAGGAATTTTCCAAAAGATTTATTTTAGAATGTTGGGATAATTTTAGTTTTAATGAAGATAGAAATGTTAACTCATTGTACTTTAGTATGTTTAATTTTAGTATTTACATTTTTAAAAGGTTCTAAAATCTTGGTATTCTGATTGAGTGTGGAAATAATTGGCAAGAAAAATTACAATTTATCACATTAGACTTTAATAGGAGTCTCCATTTGGCATTTTTGATGGAATGTGTTAATGAGAGAAAGAGTAGGCAATATTGTACACTGCTAATAATTGAAAATATATTCCCCAAAGGACATGAAAAATAATCAATTAATTTTTAAAACCTACCACTTATAGTCCACAGCCATTAAATATTAAATTACAATGACTGACTTTGGTTTTAAAGAGAACAGTCATATATATATATTTCTTTAAATATATATGTTTAAAAAACCCTCTCACCCTACAAAATTTTATTACAAAGCCTAGGGCTATTAAAAATATTAAAGCACATTCTTGGCTGCTTGTATTACATTTTTGGAATACCACCTACTATCCCACAACACTTGTAATCCTTTCCCATTCAGATACACTCTGTTGCACCTGACCCCTCTTTAGGAAGTTCAAAAAAATCCCTATTATGGGCCAGCATAATACTCTCAGGGTCCAAGTAGACTGTTAGAGTGAATGTGTTTTGTTCTTTTTTTCTGCTGGTAACAAACTGTTTATTCTTGTAAGGTGCTCACTTTCTCCAATGGGCTTCATGTATGGCCTCATGAATCCAGAAAGGCTTTCTTTTCTTCTCTTCTCTTTTCTTTTCTTTTCTTTTCTTTTCTTTTCTTTTCTTTTCTTTTCTTTTCTTTTCTTTTCTTTTCTTCTCTTTTCTTCTCCTTTCTTTTTTTCTCCTTTCTTTCTTTCTTTCTTTCCTTCTTTCTTTCTTTTCTTTCTTTCTTTCTTTCTTTCTTTCTTTCTTTCTTTCTTTCCTTCTTTCTTTCCCATTGAGAAAGTCTTACTTATAAAATCAACTTTTATCCCTAATGTTGCAGAGCTTGAATTACATCCATATGACCCTAATGACAATTCTGTCAACAACTGACCACATATAGGAATCTGATCCCATATTATTATAATGGAGCTGAAAAGTTTCTATTTTCTAATAACATCGTAGCTGTAGTAATGCCACAGCACAACACATTTCTCACGTGTTTGTGGTGATGCAGGTGTAGATAAACCTACTGTGCTGCTAGCCTTATAAAAGTACAGCACATAAAATTTTATGTAGTGCATAATACTAACAAAACTCAAGAAGGGCCTGTAGCATACATGAAGGACCTTCTAATGACCTGGATTGAGGACCAGACATAGAAGTGTATCCATCCCAGCAGCATGACTATCACAGGCCAAGCAAAGTGTGTTTGCAATATTCAAAGAAAAGGCTGGACCTGATTATAAGATTGAATTTACTACAAGCTCTGGGTGGCTTAAATGATTCAAGAATCATTATTCATTCCATAATGTGAAAGTGAATGGTGAGTCTGTGAGTTTTGATGTGAAGGCAGCTAAAGAATTTTTGGAAACTCTAGATAAGCCAATTGAGGATGAAAATTACGTGCCAGAGCAACTGTTCAATATGGATGAAACCTCCCTATTCTGGAAACACATGCCTGAAAGATCTTTCATCCTCAAGGAGGCCAAGTCAATACCAGGTTTCAAGGCTTTTAAGGACAGGATAACAGTCTTGCTTGGGACCAGTGTTGCAGGCTACACATTGAAACCAGTTGTGATCTGGCATGGTGAAAACCCCAGGGCCTTCAAGCATATCAGTAAGCACACACAGCAGGTGAACTAAGGAGCAATCAGAAGTCATGGGTGACCCAGCTCCTCTCCCAACATGTCCTCCTGAATTGCTAGTGAAAAGGAGAAATACTGTTGGAGAATAACATACCTTTCAAGATTTTGCTTGTTGTTGTAATACTTTGAGACAGCCTCTTTCTATTGATGATCTTCATTCCAATATCAAAGTTGTGTTTTTCCCTCTAAATATCATCTTTTTGATCCAACTGATAGATCAAGATAGGACTAGGACTACTACCTGAGGAGGAACTTTGCTCAGGCAATTGTTACAACTGAGAAAGACACTGAGAAGATGCTGATGCAATTCTGGAGGGATTACAGTATCTATAATTGCATTGAAAACCTTGCTTGGTCTTAGGGTGATGTCATCAACGAGTATCTGAAGGGCATCTGAAAGAAGACACTCAAGTGGCTTGTCCTTGACTTCAAAAGATTTACCAAGGATGAGGAGGTTGCAAAAATCAACAAGGCTGCAGTTGAAATGGCAAACAACTTTGTTGTTGTTGTTAATCCTCACCCGAGAATATTTTCCATTGATTTTTAGAGAGAGTGGAAGGGAGGGGGAGAGATAGAGAGAATCATCAATGTAAGAGAGACACATAGATTGGTTGCCTCCTGCACATGCCCTGACTAGGGCTGGGGATTGAGCTGCAACCTCAGTACCTGCACGTGACCAGAATTGAACCTGGGTCCCTTGAGTCTGAGGGCCGACTATCCACTGAGCCAAACTGGCTAAGGCTGGCAAACAACTTTTTAACCTGGGTGTGGATGAAGATGACATTGAAGAGCTCCTAGAAGTGATTCCTGAGGAACTGACTAATGGGGAATGTTTGCAATTGGAACAGGAATGCATAGCTGAAGAAGAGGCAAGAGAAAAGGAAACTGCAGAAGAAAAACAAGAAGAACCTCCAAGAGAATTCACAGTGAAGGGTTTAGCAGAAACTTTTTCAGATCTCATCAAGCTCCTTAAAAAGTTTGAAAACATGGACCCCAACCCTGAAAGCTTTTCATTAATAGAGAGGAATGTTCACAGTGTATTGTCTCCTTACAAGCAAATCTATGATGGCAAAAAAGAAAAAATAGAAAAAAGAAGCAAACCACCATAAACATACCTGTGAAAAGTGTGACAACTCCATAAGAAGAGCCTGAGGCAGGTCCTTCAAGAGGTATTCTAGAAGCAGGCATTGTTAATGCAGGGGATGACAGCTCCATGGGTATTATTGTCCCAGTGGGAAAAGATGAGGAGGGGAAGACAGTGATATTGATGAGATCCTGACCCTGTGTAGGCCTAGGCTAGTGTGTACATTTGTGTCTGAGTTTTTAACAAATAACTATAAAAAGGAAAATTTAAATTGAAAAAAAAAGCTTATAGAATACAGATATAAAGAAAATATTTTTGTATAGCTATACAATGTGTTGTTTTTAAGCCAAGTGTTATTATAAAACAGTTAAAATGTTAGAATATTGAAAAAGCTTATAAAGTAAAAAAGTTACAGTAAGCTAAGGTCAGTCATTAAGGAAATTTACATCAAATGGTATTGACTGATAATTTTAGAAACACTGTGCTAAATTAAGAATGACATTTATTTGGTTTGCAATAATTGAAAGTCATCATTGGACAAGGTTTTTGGGGGATGCTTCACCTCTCAACTTCTTAGACTATATAAATATATTACTTTATTTCTGCTGACTCAATTTCTTATGTTACCAGTTATAGATAACTGTATAGTGCAATTATCTATAACAGCAATACTGAGAACCGCAGTTTTAATTTTATGAACTTGCTATTTTAGTAGACCTATTTTCTGTGATTTGATGTAGACTCCTGCCCAGAAATATGGAATGATTCTTTAATTCAGCAATGCAGTTATCTAGTATCCTATCTAATAAGGAGGGAATATGCTAATTGGCCCTCACACCATCACAAAGATGGCGGTGCCCATAGCCAATAAGGAGGGAATATGCTAATTGACTGCCTTGCCCTCAAAGATGGTGGTGCCCACAGCCACAAGATGGCAGTGCCCAATCCCCCCAGCCCTGCCTGGGGGCGGGCCTGGCCTTGCGCACCTGCCTCCTGAGTCCCCCAGTCCCTTCAGCCCCCCAGCCACCCAGGGCCGCCCAAGGCTCAGGTAACCAGGGCCGGCCGAGGCTTGCACTGTCAGCAGTGGTAGCAGCAGAGGTGTGATGGGGGTGTTACCTTCCCCTGATTACTTGGTCACCTTCCGCCCCTGAGGGCTCCTGGACTGTGAGAGGGGGCAGGCCAGGCTGAGGGACTCCCCCCTCCAGTGCATGAATTTTCATGCACTGGGCCTCTAGTTTATTAATAATTGCAAATGTAAGATTTCCACAAAATTACAGAAGAAGACCATTGTTCATTCTAAGGGCACTCAGTGATTAGGTTATCCTCAGTGCTGATGCATATAGATTATTTTTGTTTCATGGCCTAACTGAAATTATTAAGGTTTATCTAGGTCTGACAAAGTAAAGTCTTTTGTACACAGTAGCATTGGATGGGGAAATTGGGTGGTTCTGGGAGTTCAAATATGCATTTTAACACATACATGCACTAAAATGTTATGACCTTCTGAGCATCAGTCAATAAAAGGAAAAACTTTATGCAGTGGCAGAAAGATAGTCACTGAGGTAATGTGACTAGATAGGTGCTAAATCACATTAGCTCTTCAAATATTTCCTAATTATTTTCAGTCTCCTCTTGTATAAAGCTCATCTTTTCAAAGGGCATGAACCTTGCTGGTGGCACGAGCTGTGGTAGATAGAGCAGGAGAAACACAAGGATCCATGACATAGCTAGTGGCAATTTTATAAAAAGAGTTGATAGTTTTAATTTTAACCACGGATGTTATAGCTCTAAAACAGAATTTATTACAATCTTGTGCCTTGAAAGAAGTTTCCTGACCGTGGCTGTCACTCCAGAAGACTTCTATTGTCCTCCTCACTAGTGGCACATTGGTGACCAGTTTTTCTAGCAAGTGTCTGAATTCTCTATTCACAGTAGCTGGTGTGGCTGCCATATATATATTTTTATTTTTTAATTGGTTTTAGAGAGAGAGAGGAAGGGGGAGAGACTGATTTGTTGTTCCACTTTTTTATGCATTCATTGGTTGATTCCTGTATGTGCCCTGACAAGGGTTCAAACCTACAACCTCGGTGTATCAGGATGATGCTCTTAACCAACTGAGCTATCCAGCCAGGGCTGGCTGTCATATTTTGACTTAAGGAGACTCCCAGTCATAAAAGACCTACTTTTG
The DNA here is from genome assembly GCF_000412655.1 of Myotis brandtii. Taxonomy (NCBI): domain Eukaryota; kingdom Metazoa; phylum Chordata; class Mammalia; order Chiroptera; family Vespertilionidae; genus Myotis; species Myotis brandtii. Next base: position 8,173,117 of record NW_005369942.1, read on the forward strand.
CCTTTCATTTTAACCGAAATGCTAGAATGTTTATAATCTAATTTAGTTTTCCAATAACGTTATTAAAAATGCACATAGGCTATTAGGAAAAAATGATCAATTACACTGCTATTTATTGTCACAATAACTTATACTTTCAGCAGATAAATAACTAAGTTTTTAATGAAAATAATGTGAAATATCTATTTAGGCAAATAATAAGGCAGTAATTATATGGAAAACTCTGATTCTCTCCCTTTCACAAACACACATACATGTATACTGTTAATGGAGGTAGCCATATGACAATGAATAACTAATGGGTTTTATAAAAATACTAGAGGCCCGGTGCATGAAAATTCATGCACTGAAGGGGGGGTCCCTCAGCCCGGCCTGCCCCCTCTCATGGTCTGGGACCCCTCAGGGGCGGGAGGCGACCCAGCGATCAGGGGAAGGCAATGCCCCCAACACATCTCTACTGATGCCACTGCCAGCAATGCAAGCCTCAGCCGGCCCTGGTTACCTGAGCCTAGGGAACTCCAGAGGCAGGTGTGTGGAGCGGCTGAGCCTGCCTGGGGGCAGGCCTGGCCTAACCACGCCTGCCGCCCTGGCGGGGCTGAGGGGACTGGGTGCCATCATCTTGTGGCTGTGGGCACCGCCATCTTTGAGAGCGTGGTAGTCAATTAGCATATTCCCTCCTTATTGGCTCTGGGCACCGCCATCTTTGTGACAGCGTGTCAATTAGCATATTCCCTCTTTGTTAGATAGGATTACTATATATTTATTACTGTATTGTATATTTTTTACTATTGTATGATAAGTTGTGCAGCTGGGTATAGGTCTTTTTAGCCTGACACATAATTCAGGCTCTACCTCTATGGCCCTAAGGCCCCTCAGTAGCCTAGCATAGTGCCTAGACCTAGAAACTACTTCAATCTTTTCTTACCCCTCTGTCTACTCTTACTACATTTTGTTAATCTACAAGATTGAAGTAATAATATTGGCCAAAAAGATTTATACATGAAATTATTCCACTACTGTCCTACTTCATAGTAAGTGGAACATGGTCAACTAGTTCAAATAATCAAAAAGATTAACTGCTACACATCACAGTGTGCAGTAATGCTTTTGCACTCTGAGTCTTCCTTGTTTTTATCTGAGTTCTCTGCTTGTATTGAGTCCATTTTATTATCATTAGCGGTACTCTCAATCTTTTGGCAACATTTCGGTAACCTCAGGGAGAGCAGCCAACCAGAGAAAAGAGGAAAGGCAGAAACAGAAGTTGGTGGGGAGACTTGAGCAAGAGAGACCAGGAGTTCAGCCAACCAGTCAGCCAGGGAGACTCAGCTAGTTCCAGGAGGTCAAGCATCAGTCAGCCAATATTTGATAAACAAATGAACTCAGCTACTGAGCTTCAGTCCGCCTCATTCGACTCAGTTCTATCTTGGGAGAGAGATGACCCGTCTCTTCCTTAAATTCCACAGGGCCTTCCAACTATAATCACTATGTTATTGAGCCAGATTCTGAAGAGAATTACATGTGGCAAAAAATTATGTCCTTTTCATCTGTATGGGGAAGATAAAAATATGAAACAAAATTTAAAGACATTATCCTATTTGCCAAACATCCAGATCGATAATGGTGTAATCATAATCTATGTCTCAGGGCAAAATATATGGTTGAAGTTTTCATTATTTTCATTTATTAATTTTTGTGTTCTTTATTTTATTTATCTGTATTTTGACATAGTTTAAAATCTGCATTTGATTTTCCAGGCAGTACAATAAACTTCTAGATTCCTCTCCCAAAGTAATATCTTATTCTAGAGCCTTTTATTAATACAACACTGCATTTGTTCTCTCTCTCATTCACTCTCTTCCTGCAAAACAAAATTCTCCTACCTTGCCATCAGACAATTCTCTCCACCAAGAAATCAACATGATATAGCATTATCTTTAATATTCTCCCAACTGCTCTTGGAGGGTCTCTTTTTCCTTTCTTATCCAGGATCCTACTCAGAAATACATGCTGCACTTAGTTGTCAGGTCTCAGCAAGATTCTTTGAACTATTCCTCAACCTTTCCTTGCCTCTCATGTCCTTGAGAGTCTGGAAGAATGCATTCATTTCATTCTATCAGGTACCCTCCACCTGTGTCCCTCTGATGTTTCCTAACAACCAACCTTAGGCTGAACTTCCTTGTGGGAAATCCCACAAACGATGCAGGGGTCTTTTCAGTGTATCCCATCTGGAGGCGTGTGATGTCAGCCTGTGCCACTACTTGTGATATTAACTTTTATTACCTAATCTAGTTGCCATCTATCCCTTTTCTCCAGTGTAAAGTCACCATTTCCCCTTTTGTATCTCATATTTTAGAAGGTGATATTCCAGTATTTTCCAATATCCTATACCTCATCAAACTTTCACCCACAGGCTATAGTACCCATTGAAGACCCTTATGCATATCAACTACTACTATGATGGTTACCAAATGATGAATCTGTATTTTGTTCATTCTTTCTAAATTGATTAATTAGCATTCCACTGTTTCTCATATTCTATGATTTATATGCTTGTTTTAAAGTAGGGCTTTTTAATATGATTTCAAATTTTTTGTCAGTAATTAAAAGGAACAGTTATATTTTAAACTTCAAATAATCAGCACACTTATTTCACATTCTAGAGAAGATCTCTGAGAAGGAAATAAAAGAAAACAATACTTATTTACTTTCAGTTTATGAAAGTATCTGCATGATACAATGATTTTCAAAAACAATCAAATAAGAAAACAAAACAAGAGAAAACTCCAGAGTGTTCAATGAGTGAATTATGGACATTGGCAATGTTCATACTGAATAAAAAGTTATGAGTTGTAGATCATGCTGATCATATCAATATAGGACACATTTTGGTGGGAAATCAAGTGAAATATAAGTACTTTAACATCACAGATATAATAACATATATACTTATATTTTTGAAATTAGGTGTTTATCATTGATGAAATAAAGTTAATGACACTACTGTAAAATAAATAAAATCTATATAATATTTTCCTTTTGCATAGATCTTTCAATAAAAATACTATTTTTGTATGACCTACCATTTCATATTTATATAATGTGTATTCATACATAGACATGCCATTTAATATTTATATAATGAAAATTCAAGGTATTAAAAGTAAAATCTTAGATCTGTTACTCTAATAGATGTAGTTCTCATTAATCTTATTTTTTATCTCACCTGGATAATCCATGTCTGATTTTTTCCTCTATCTTACTATGTGTATCTCTCCCTACACTTTTTCTTTTTCTTTTGGATAAGCATGGGTTTAAAGGAGAAACATCCTGATTAAAATCATTTATTAGTATGAAATCTGCTTATAGATGTAAATCCAGATATAAATTTAGATATAAATCCAGAAAGATATAATAGATGCAATGCCTAGGCACATTTACCTCAAATGTATTGATAATTATATAATTCTTTGTGATCTGGAAAAATCTTATATACCTTATCTGGATCTAGTAACAATAGAAAAAGAAGTCACCACCAATGTAAAGCTTAGTAATTCCTAGGCCCATGAAATAGGGAAGACAAGTAGAGGACATTCAATACTATGTGAGATGGTACTTTGCTACCTGAGCCTTTTGGTAAGAGATTATCAGAGTTGCTAGGAGAATCTGATAGGGCCTAAACTCATGGAAATAAATTAGCTTCTATTTTTACTTTATCTCCATTATTTTTATCCATGCATTTGAATTTTTCTGCAAATGAAGCAAGTCCTTTTTTTGTGTGTGTGATCACAAGAAGACCTAGCAATTCTTGGCTATCATTTTTGGATTTCTTCTCTTGTGAAATTTTGTCTTTAGCTAATCTTCAGTTTTATCATCCTTGCCTAATTTCTATTTCCCTTCTTTCGATTCCTTTGTAGGCAGGTGTGCATACATGTATCACAATCCACATTTACCACCACCATTACCATTAACAATAGCAACAACAAAACACATGAGTTTTAAGAAGTATTTCCAAACAATGTATAGGGAGATATACTGGGTAATCAATAAAAATATTGTCATATTTCTATTTAATACATCAATAACCATCCAACTTGGATTTACTTAAACTTCTAAAGCTTTATTTCCTTACCCATAAAATGGTGGGATTTGTTCTTTTTTTCCTTCTTATCACAAGGATGTTGTGTGGACCAAATAATGCAGTGGGAAACATTTTGAAAATTGTCCAGTGTTACATAAAACTAATTATTATCATTGTCATCATTATAAGAAAAATAACTTTCTTCTACTCATTCTAGGTCCATATGTGATTGAGTGGGTACTAGTTTGCCTAAATTGAAAACAAGACCAAAAAATTATATTTCAATTCCTGATGCCTTCTACTCTGTTGTCATTTAAATGTAAAGTTTTAAAATTTATAAAAAAATTCTTTAAAATAAAAGATGTACTTTATAACATCAATTTGAGAAACTTTGAGATTAAATAAAATAATACTTAATTATTTAGCTAAGCATCACAGTTTATACAAATAGTTTTAATTTTTATTTTACATATATTTATAACAGAAAATGAGTAATTGTGGGCAACAGCAATTTCATTCCAGATAATACTAATTTCTATTTTATGTCACAGTTTATACAAATAGTTTTAATTTTTTATTTTACATATATTTATAACAGAAAATGTGTAATTGTGGGCAATAGCAATTTCATTCCAGATAATACTAATTTCTATTTTATTTTAAGAGCAATTTTCTAGATGAGTCCTCAAAAAGCTTGCTTTTGTTATTCTTGCTGAACCATTTGAAAGTAATTTTCAGATGGCATGACATTTCGCTCCAAGTATTTAGGCCTGCATAACCTAAGAAGAAGAACATTCTCCTACAAAACTATAGCATTGCTCTAGTTATGAATATTAATTCAATGTTCAACATTTATTCAGTGATGTAGCTGAATATAGTCCATGTTACAGTTTCTACATTTTTTTTAAAAAAGTCCAATCTACGATGTAATCAATGTCAGTACATTGCCTTAGTTTTTGTTGCTAGTTTCCCTTAGTATGGAAGCGCGATCCACCTTTTTATGACTTTTGTGACCTTGTAATTTTTAAAAACTTAGATGCCTTATAAAAAGTCTTATATTTTGGACTTGATGAATTGTAACCTAATGATTAGATTCAGATGAAAGAGTTTTGTCAAAAATTTGCAAATGTGATTCTGGGTACTTCCTGTTCCATCACGTGAGCGTTAGTTTATTCCATTTTTTGGTGATGCTAAGTTTGAATATTTGGTTAAGGTTGTGCTTGTAAACTCTTTCCATTGTAAAAGTAACTCATTAAGTAATCTATAAAATGATACATTGAAAATGTGTTCTTTCCCCCAACACACTTTCATCCAATTGCATTAATTAATATGTTTTGATGATCTTGATTAAAGTCATTCTTACCATTTATCTGTCATTTAATGGATTCATCGATTTAAAAACTATGTTACGATGTGTTATTTTCAAGATTCTTTTCTATTGGTAAAGATTGTTTTATATTTGGCCAGGGAAATAATGGGTTATAGAGTATAGATATATATCCCCATTTTGAATATATACTTGCTATTTTAATAAGAAAATTTGGTATTTCTTGCATTTGTCTTGTATTAAGGATTCTGATAGGTATGTAAAGATATCTTACTGTGGATTTAATGTTCATTTCTATGATGGGTAATGAAATTGAGCACACTTTAATATAAATATATAAAATTGTATATTTTAAGTGTATTCAAGTACTCTACATTATTCTATTGTTTTTTCATGGAGTTGTAGGAATATTTTATATATCTGAGTGCAAACCTTTTGTCTGATATATGCATTGCAGCTATCTTCTCTCATTCTTTGGTTTGGCTTTTTAAAAATTCTCATAATGGTGTCTTTAGATAAATAAAATTTTCTAAATGCCAAATGGTAGCTGAACATAGAGCAAACAGAACTCTCTAACATTGCTAGTGAGAGTGTAAGTTTATATAACCATTTTTGTAAACTTCAGTACTATTTACCAAAGTAAAGATGTAAATATTCTGTGCTATATCATTCTAATCCTAGGTATAAACTCAAGAGAAATGAATACATATTTTTACCAAAGGACACATGAAAACTGTTTAAAATGGCCCAAAATATCAGCCTCACTTATCTGAGCTTTCCCTTTCTTTTTTCTTTTCTTACAATCATGGCCTCTCAGATTGCATTAGTAGTTGTCCAAAACTCCCAAACAGATTTCAAATATTTTCCAGCTTTTCTAGTTACTCTTGGCAGAGGATTGGTCTGCAACACAACACTTGACCATTATCAGAAGCAGAAATCTTAAAGTGATATCAGTCTGCTCTTTCACATATCTTGTTTAATGGAATCATTAACTTAGAGTCAGAAATACAGCAGCTTTCGTTGTTGTAAATCTAGATATGAATGCAGAATTGCTGAATTCTGATTTAATCACACATGCCTTTTGTATAACATTGGCACTAATAAAAACTAGGTGGTCAGGATTTTCAGCTTTCTCAAGGATTCCAAATGAACTCCCATCCAGTCTCATTCTTTCAGTGTCCACTTGATGGTGGGTCTGAGGTCCCTGAGTGTGTTACTGCTGTCCTGTGCTTGCCATCCCAGCAGCACCGTGCTCTGCCACAAATGCAGTAGCTGTGGCCTCATTGTTTCGTGTGCAGGTATGTCGTTGACCAAGTTCTTCATGTGACATCAAAAGGGCCATTCAAATACGTTTTTTGGCATAGTTATTCTCAGAATATTAATGTCAATTAGTACACATAACAAGTAACAAATATTACAATTAGTACCCAAAATATTCAGCAGTTGAACATACCAGATTGAAATCTCTCAGAGAAATATACATGTTATCTTTTCTTAAAACAGAACCTTTTTGTCTTTTGAGATTTAGAAAAATAAGGTTCTTACATTTTCCAAAGTTTTATAATCTCCTGATTTACTTTGAGAAAAAGTTTGGGATTCCCTAGTGTACCTTTTAAATTTTAAAATACTGACGTCAATGAAGAGGATTGGACCAAGTAGAGAAAAGCCAACATCAAATACTGCTGAGATGAGCCTTGCCAAGAGATGGTCTGGATGACCGCATATGGGGCTTTGCCATCAGTAACACCTAAGACTTGAGGGACTTTAAGATTAAGTGCATTGGAGCAGAGACATAAGCTGTCCTCAGTGGAAATTTCTGAGTCTGGTGAGGAATAAGGTCACACAGTTACTTAATCAAGCAGTGCTTCACAAAGGGAAGGAGGAGAGTCTCATTGTAGGCCAACAATGATCTAAAATTAAAGGCTGATTATGACGTACCTCTAGGAAGACCAGTTACATTAAAACTTAGATACAAATAGATTCACCAACTTCTCCATTCTTCTCTTTGGAACAATACTAAGAGTACATTAAAATGCAGTTGTTACTCAGTTGGCAAAACTGGGGAGACATGAATTCTCAGACATGGCTAGTTGAAGAGTAAAACTGTACAATCCAACAAATCGCACATGGACAATGAAGTCATTTTCCCTATAACATCTGGGACATTATGTGAAATGAAACAATGCTAATGACCACTGGCTCTGCTTTCAAGTTGGAGTGGACTGAATAATTTCATCTTCTGCATGAAAAATGGGGTCAGGTTAGGAGCTGAAAGTCTGATGGGTGCTTGGGACTCTCACAGTGAAGTTCAATTGCATGCTTTTTGTACTAGTTGTTCTTTCCCACCCGTACAAAACAATTGCATGGAAACCCTTTTCTTGTGGCTTTTGTTTATATATGCTCACTGAAAGGCTGATGGAAAAAACTGGTTTTCATTAACTTGTAAAAACATAACACTATATTTTATACAGTTGAATTTTTGGACTCTAATTATGTGTTGTAAGAGTTTATTGTACTTAAAAATGAAAGAATATA
>NW_005369942.1:8181229-8189047 GCF_000412655.1 Myotis brandtii
AAAAATGAAAATCACAAAAAGTTATTCTTTTAAACTTTATTAATAATAGAAAAATATTAGAAGAAGTACAAATGCCCCACAATAGTTCATTGATTAAATGTTATGGTATATATAAGATATATTTATAAAAGGGGAGATTTTTAGGTATGGGGAAGTAACTGTGTTAAAATGTTTGTAACATGCTTTCTTATGCACATTAAGCATCCTGTATGTGTATCTCTTAGGTGTTTATAGAGAAACTTCAGAAGGAGATTTAGAAGCTCCCATGGAGGTGAGGACAAGAGTCAGGTGACAAGGGGTGAGAGGGAGGCTTTGCATAGTTTTAATACTTTCTCTTTGATTTATGCAAATACAACACTTATTCCATAAATAACACTTAAAATGCAGTCACATAGGTAAGACCAACTGTAATTTGTCATTGAGAAATCTAACAGCAATACTTAGATTCATTTTGAGTTGCATCAAAGTATTATACTTATATTCATTCTTTCTTAGTTGGTAAATCTCTATCTTGTCTTAAAGATATATTTACATCTCAAAAATCACAATGCTGACAGTCATTCTTTCTTAGTTGGTAAATTTGATGGATTGTCTATTTTGTCTTTAAGATATATTTACATCTCAAAAATCACAATGCTGACAGACTCCCATACCTTACAAAGATCAAGTTCTCTGTTTTTCCTTTGCAAGGACATACATGGTTAGATGCTGTCCTTTTCAATAGTTTTTCTTAATGGAGAACCAGATGACATATTGGAGGACTGCAGGCCACATTTTCTGCATCATTTAATAAAAACAAAGATAGCTATGACCCTTTAAATTACATTTCTGTAGTCATGGAGTAGCTCTCTGTTAGTATCTATCCATTCTTTTTTTCAAGTTTCATAATGTGATTAGCTTATTTGTATGTTTGTTTTAAACTTTTTAAAATTGATGTATATAATATCCTATTAGTTTCAGGTATACATCATCATGATTTGATATTTACATACATTAGGAAGGTAATCCTCATTATAAGTCTAATTACCATATGTCATGTAATGTACAGCACAGGAAATATAGTCAATAATAGTGTAATAACTTTGTATTTTGACAGATGATTAGCTAATTTAAAAATATTGGCCTATTTTCTTATTCCTGTAATCCATGAATGGTGATGTGGTAATTTTTATTATACATATTTAGATATGTATGCAAACTTTGTTTACAGGGATATATCTTTCATACTGACTACCATGATATAAGGCTTTAAATTTTGTATAATGACATGTAAATGGACATTATTCCTACCACAATAGCCTACTTTGGAAGGTTTACATATATATTATGGTCTTTCCTTAAAACATACTTATAACCCTCTCTTAGAATTATCCTTAAATTCAAGTAGCTTTCAGTTATTTCTGAAAGTCATACCCACCCTCAAATGATAGAATTTTGACACTCCAATCAAGATCAGTCTAATATTGAACTACTTATTTAGGTGGTCATCCTAAAAATTACTTTGAGCAATGACATCTTATTGAAATAAAGGCAAAATAGCTCAAGATGGGCCTTCATTTGACGTGTAACTATTATTACTCAAGGTTCAATCATAATAGCAGAAAACACTTTTGTATTTCAAGAAGGAAGAGGTTTAATACAGGGCCTAGGGGCTTCTAAACGTGATGGGAGGCTGGAGAATCAAAGGTAAAGAAAGACACAGATAACTCTTGGAGCTGCTCAGCTTCCAGGAGCTCAGGTCGGCCATAGTCTGGCCCAGTCTGTTCCTGGAGGCAACAGCGGTTGTTCCCCACAGCTGTCTGAAGCAAGTCAGGGGTAGATGAATTTGGGGGGAGTGCACAGAGGCCAGTGCATAGTCCTAGGTGTGCTGAATGCCTTGAGAATGCCAGCTGTCTGCAGGCAGAAAGGAGGAAGAAATAGCTTTGGCTTCCGTTATACTTTCAAAATCTTACTTACATTTTTCTCACTGGCCAAACCTAAATAAAAAATCTTCCAGCAAGTGCTGCCTGGGAAGCGTATATCCTACGTGTAGAGGCCAGACATACAGGATGGAGCAAGGCAGGCAGTGAATAATTCTAAATAACAGACAGGCTGGCAAGCTTCAGTATGTGAATTAAAATTAAATCATTACACTGCGACCATAGCTGATCGTCCCATGTTGAGAAGAAACAGCAGACTGAACACTGATTTGCCATTTAAATTTATCCAATGTGTGTAATTCTTCTGAGTTTCACACGATACTTGACTGTATTCACCAGATATTTTAAAACAAAAGATGTTTTAAAAGGACTCAGTGAAGACTGATTTATTTCAAAAATTAATGCAATGCGTATTTGAATTCACCTCAGTGACTGAAGCTATTATCATTGACTATTGGAATTAACACTTTAAGAAAATAACTCTTTGCTCTAATCAGAATTTCTAATCAGCCACTAAGAATTCTCTGGAAAATATTCTTTCTTTTAACTGGTTGTTTGTTTACTAGAAATCAGAATAACTTCTGAGTATTGCAAATACAATACGTTCTTCATTTTGCTTTCTCTTAGGTTATGACACAAGTTTTACTTCCTCTGTTCTCTTAATCTGCTATTGAAAGTAATTCTGATTATTTTTATTAGAATCTTATCCTTAATTTCCATGGTTTCAACACAATCTTCATGTTACTTCATATTATCAAAAGATAAAACAAGACAAAAAGGCAGAGTTCTCTTCCAGAGGAAGCTCTGCTTGTGCAAAACTACAGCCTAGTGGACCTGGAGGGAGGTGAAGGGGGTTGGTGGGGAGAACAAAGGAAGGTTTGAAGGAAAAAAAAAAGGCTTATTTCTCATAAGATTTTTTTCCAATGCTCATTGCTCAGTTTTTCTTACTGCTGTTTCATCTTACCTCCCAGGATGTCTTCCAGTTGAAGTATTGAAATAAGCAGGACCCAGATAGTGGCATAAAAGTTGATAATTTAGAAAGATGTGACTAAAAATGAAAATTTCTGCCAACCTAAAACCTTTGCCTGATCCCATAATTCCCTGTTAGTTTAGCTTGGTAGGCATGAAAAATACCTCTGCCCATTGAGATGCTACCAAAGTGTGAGCTACTTTAGGTGCATATAATATACAAAAGATATTGCTAACTGTACTCTTCAAGAATGGGAAGAGGGGAGTTCCAAGAGAGGTGCAATCTCAGTGTTATTACAAAGGACCAGGTTAAGTTGGGATGTAGAGAAGTGAAGCCCATTTATAACTGATATGTAAGACTCTGACCAAGGGAGGAAAATAAACATATATAGGCACATGGCATAGGAGATTGGTGTTTTTGACTTTTAAGCACTTAAGGCACAGATTTCTTTGCATTTAAAAAAATGATATGATATCATCTTTGGAGTATAAGAATGTATGACTCATGTGTCCTAACCTTAATAACATATAGATATTAACTTTACAATAACTGTAATTTCCAACTTGGTTGTAGGAACCAATACTTAAATATTGAATTCATTTTATTAATATAGCTGTCTTTCCTAGTGCCATAGTCAACATCCCTAGTTTCATTTTGCTTTGTCCCACAGGAAAAACAAATGGCAAAATATACAGAAAATTGTTTAATTGTGTTTTGAAAACAGAGATATATGAAGTTTTCACTTTGAATTTTGGCCAGCCTAATGAATGGAATTATCTGTTCCCCTCACTTTCATCTTGAGAATCTATGGTTACTTATATTTTTATGAAAAATATTCAGAAAACATCAGCCCCAATCAGCACTATGTAGAGGAGGGATATGTACCAGATACAATAACATTCGTAGTATTTCAAAAAGAAAATAGGGGGATAAATGAGATTTCTGAGTGGATTAACTTTACACAATAAAACGGAAGTTTGTAATTTCATAGCACATTTTTGTTTGAAAGGGAAAGCAAACTCTGTCTGTAGAAGATAATACTTTAATCTTATTAGCATGTTACTCTTATTTCCAGCTGACTCAGGTAAAATATTTTAAACACTTAATGTAAAGCTATCATTTGCACTGCTTTCTTTTAAAAATAGTTTTGGCTATTCTGTGTATATTTGCATATGAATTTTAGAATCAGCCTATTCATTTATGAATAAAAGGCAGTTGGAATTTTGATATGGATTTCTTGGAATCTGCAAATCCTGCAATTTGGGGAATATTGCTATCTTGACAATGTTAAATCTATGAATATGGAAGTTCTTTCTACTTATTTAGACTGTCCTTAATTGCTTCTAGCAATGTTTTGTAGTTTTAGGACACGAATCTTGTACTTCTTAGGTTAAGTTTATTTCCAAGTATTTTATTATTTTTGAGACTTCTTTAAACATTTATTGGAACAACAAAAATATCTTCCATTCATTTCCAAGGAACACTTAAGTGTTTTGGGCACACCATCACCACTCATCCAGGTAGTTTAAAATTGTGCTTTCACTTCCTGCTTCTTTAGCACCTCAAGGTTATTAGGAGATGACAATCTAGGGCCTTTTTAGGTCTTTCCTGAGCATGTGCACAGCCATGAGCATGTAGAGAAGCTTCTAGATTCACAGGAAAATGTGGAAACCATTCAAGGCCCTCTAGGACATCTCATTCCCCAACCTTCCTTCCCAAGCTTTGCATTTAGGCTGTTTGCCTGTTACCTAACATGTCAGGCAGTAGCACAGGTAAATGTTTTGGACAGATTCTCTTGAAAGTAACAGTAGGCTTTCGGAATCAGCTAGTCACTTTCAATAGGTGAAATAAAGATAAAACTTTTGTGTTGTTCTTAGGGAGTCATCAGACAGGTCAGGACATGTAATTTTCTGTGAATGAGGTGCATTCTGCTCCCTCTGGTACTGGGAATGCAAACTGTGACTTTTACTGACGCCACCACTGGAGAGTGGGCGATGGGACCAGGGTAAGCTGGAGAACCACGAAGTTCACCGTTCTAGCCAAAAGTCAACTGGGGATTGTTTCTTTTTTTTTGCTCTCTTTTCTTTTCCTTTTTAATACATGTCCCCTGGGTTCAAGCCTTTGTTAATTTTGAGTTACGAAGAAACTTAATTCTGACTATTTTTGCCTATTTTTAAAAATTGCTTTATGGAGGGGCAGAATTTTCAATTTCTTATTAGGTCTGCAGATTTTCATTGAGTAAATACTGGTATTTACCCTTTTTATTGACCAAAAACTTATAGTCTTATTCTCTTAATTTTTTTGTTAATTGATGAAAACTTTGTTTTTGACAGTCTATTGTATTATTAACTATTCCGATAAGATTTATAAATGTGTTTATTCAACCTCAGTTTATCCACCAAACATTAATTGAATGCATACAAGATATGATGCACATATCTTACCAGACACAGGATATACAATTAAGTAACTCAAAGTCTACTGGGGCAAACAGGAATCTAAATACCATGGTCATTTATACACTTTTTTTTGCCATTAAATATTGACATCACATTTTTCTAATCTGAATAAATTTACCCATTAACTAAGTCATTAAGAATAAAATAACAAGGTTAATTTAGCACCTGGGTATTGCTGATGGTTAAACCATAGTCCCACTAGGGTACAGAACAAGCATTCTTATAACCAGACATTCTCCATGAGTTTGTTTAACTTGGACCAAGGACTTCCCCGCCTGAATGACATGCTTCATTCCAACTTTTAAACTGTCGACTGAGTTAAGATGTGTTGATGAATATTAATTTCTTTTACTAAAAGCTCTGACACTGAGACATTCCTGTTGTCTGCTTGTTCCATCAAATAATGAAAGGTCCTGGTGATTTCCTCCAAAGTGTGGATGTTGGCACCTGGAGCTGACAGGCACATTTCAGACAACCTGTGCTATAAACTCTCTGTTTTGCCGCTTCGGATGGCCTCGGAGGTGCCTTTACTCGGTTCCTGCTGCACGTGTTTGATACTGTAGACCCCTTCTGAGACTGTCCCGGGGATTATTTATAATGTACTGATGTTCCCTTATTAGTAGCTGCTATTTCTACACAGAAGCAAGGGGTTTGTTGACACTTGTTTTACTGCTGAGACTTTATTTTTGGTGTCTGGGAGACCACTCTGGAGTTTCACTACTGAAATGTTATGGCAACCTGAATGAAAAGTCATCCCATGTTCATTTCCCTACGGGCTCCCAGGGATTAAATCAGCACCTGAATAAGCTTTAGAACTTGACAGATAATGCGCTTTCACAACGTTATTGCATTCCTGTTTCAATTGGCACTTCTAATGCTCTAGCAGTCTGTGGGGCTGAGAACTTTCCTTTGCAGAGTATTTCAAAAATAGGTCCAAACCTACAGCATGAATGTAAACGTATGGAAGGGAGAAATATGAAAGCGATGTTTTATTAATTGTGGAGCGGTGCTCTTTTGGCACTGATGAGTAATTTCCAAAGCTGGCTCTCCTGTGCTCTAGTGAACTGCAGGCAGAAACAAGGTGACATGATGGAAACCTTCCCTCCGCCCTTGCAGGCCCGTATACCCAAAGCTTCCTCCTGAAGAGCTCCAGATTGAGGTGCTGTGGGCAGGCCTCTGTTCAGTTTCTCCTCTGCCGTTCAGAGGTCTCTGTTTTCTCACTAAGGAGCATCTAACCATTTCTAAATGTATGCATGCAAACTACTTTTTAATTTAAAACACATCATGGTGGACGAACTTTAACAAAATTGTATTTCCATTCTTTGAGGCAAGTTGTGCATTTTAATTAAGACATTTCCCCTATAAAAATATATCCAAGGCTGTTTTATAGTTTTATTTTGTTTCGGTTATAATATAAGCTATAAAACAAAAAGGTTAGAGCTATATGCAAAGTAAATTGAAACTTTTATAAAATTTAGGCTAAGAAGGTGACATTTTTCAGTTGTTTGTGTTTGTGTGAGTTTGCATCTATATATATATAAAAGCCTAATATGCAAAGTGCCCCTGTTTGTGTTTGTGTGAGTTTGCATCTATATATATAAAAGCCTAATATGCAAAGTGCCCCCTTGGGAGTTTGACCGACCAGCTTGATTGCTCACTATGACATGCGCTGACCACCAGGGGAATGAGGGAAGGCCCCAGCTGGCAGCCGGCAGCCACTAGGGACCCTACCCGTGCAAGAAATTCGTGCACTGGGCCTCTAGTATAAATATAAATGCATGTACAAATTACTCATCAGTACATATATATGTGCATTGTTTGCATATGCATGTATATGAATATATGTATACATGCAAGTATGGGTGTATATTATATACCAATATGTATATATATGGGTATATGTATGTATACATCTAAATATGTGTGTATATATGTATATATACCTATATATATGCCTATATATACATATAAATACATGAAAATGTCTAAAATTTAGGAAAAGATAAGTAGAATATGATTTGTCTCATTCACTCATTTGGTCAGCATTTGGTTTTGATTCCCTAATGCATGCTAGACATGACACTCAGTACTGAGATACAAAGTGGCCCATTAAAAGTTGGACTTGCTTTCAATTTACACCATAGGGGGCAGGAGTACAGACAGGTCAATAGGCAGTTGCAATAGTGTGTGAAACCTGATAGGGCAATAGAGGGTATAGAGAGGACTCAAAACCCCCAATGAGGCACAGAAGACATTCTTAAAGAAGTGCTATCATCCTAGCTGGTTTAGCTCAGTGGACAGAGTGTTGGCCTGTGGAATGACAGGTCCTGGGTTCAATTCTGGTCAAGGGCACATGCCCAGGTTGCGAGCTCCACCCCCAACCCAGGGCATGCAGAAGGCAGCCGATCAATGATTCTGTCTTATAATTTCTATCTCCCTTTCCCTCTCCCTTCCTCTCTGAAATATATAT
>NW_005369942.1:8189136-8190214 GCF_000412655.1 Myotis brandtii
TGTTATTGATTATGATATTCAAGGTCAAATAATCCTTAGGTAGACAAAGGAAGCATATGATGAGGAGAAGGTGAGAAGACAGAGCAATGCAGAAGGGGCAACATATCTAGGGCTAAGAGACAAAAGAGAAAATGACTAGAGGAAGCAAATGACTAAGGAGAACATAGAAAGCACTGTAGCTGGAAAAATGGGTAGGGTCTAGATCATGAAGATCCTCATAACTGGTGTTAATGAGTTTTAAGTAGGGGAATCAGATGGTCCCATTTGAGTGTATGGCAAAGAGCTGCACAATGATGATATTAGGAATCCTAGTATTATACAGCCATCAAGTAATTAAAAAACATGTGATTTGTGGGGAGCCAATATAGGGTTAAGCCTCGGACTGATAAATGCATGTACAAATTACTCATCAGTACATATATATGTGCATTGTTTGCATATGCATGTATATGAATATATGTATACATGCAAGTATGGGTGTATATTATATACCAATATGTATATATATGGGTATATGTATGTATACATCTAAATATGTGTGTATATATGTATATATACCTATATATATATATGCCTATATATACATATACATACATGAAAATGTCTAAAATTTAGGAAAAGATAAGTAGAATATGATTTGTCTCATTCACTCATTTAGTCAGCATTTGGTTTTGATTCCCTAATGCATGCTAGACATGACACTCAGTACTGAGATACAAAGTGGCCCATTAAAAGTTGGACTTGCTTTCAATTTACACCATAGGGGGCAGGAGCACAGACAGGTCAATAGGCAGTTGCAATAGTTGTGAAACCTGATAGGGCAATAGAGGGTATAGAGAGGACTCAAAACCCCCAATGAGGCACAGAAGACATTCTTAAAGAAGTGCTATCATCCTAGCTGGTTTAGCTCAGTGGACAGAGTGTTGGCCTGTGGAATGACAGGTCCTGGGTTCAATTCTGGTCAAGGTCACATGCCCAGGTTGTGAGCTCGACCCTCAACCCAGGGCATGCAGAAGGCAGCCAATCAATGATTCTGTCTTATAATTTCTATCTCCCTCTCCCTCTCCCTTCCTCTCTG
>NW_005369942.1:8191075-8196771 GCF_000412655.1 Myotis brandtii
TTCCTTGTAGCTTAACAGAACAATAGAGTAGTGACCTTGGAATGGAGATAACAAACGCCCTAACCTTTGGAATAGAATGGATAGGATTAAAATCAACTGGTATAAATACAGATGTAATAGGAGAATAAAGAGAGAACCTTGCTATGCTGATCAACTGAACGCTGCCTCCGTGTCATTCCTTCTTCACCGACTCCGTCCACACCTTTGGGAACCCCTGGACCTGCTGGGGCTGGACCCCAACAGTGATTCATATTTAATAGCTACTAGTCTTTTTTAGTCAAGTCTATGGATTTACAATAGTTAGACAGGATTATGGCTATTCTTGTTTAATCCTATAAATTAAATTGATATAATGTGTGATGATAAAGATCACTTAAAAATTTTGGTTGACTTTGTTATAGATGATTCATTACTGGTTAGAGATAGTATTACTACGAATGTGTTCTTCTCTTCATAATTGGTTTCTCTCTTTGTTTAATATGAATTAAACTAAGCAATTAGGCAAACCTAGTAACCAATTAATTGTCATAAAGAAGTTGAGATAATTATCTATACTAATAATAGGGGAATATGCAAATTTTCTGGGACACCTTCACAGTAACAGTAATGAACAAACATCAGGCTGTGTGGGGTGACAAGGCCGGCAGGGGGGTTAGTGAAGGATGACCAAATGACTGAACAGCAGGCTGCATGGGGCGACCAGGTTGGCAGGGGGGTAGTTGAGAGCGACCAGGCCAGCAGGGGGATGGGGGGAAGTTGGGAGCGACCAGGCCAGCAGGCAGGGCAGTTGGAGGCGACCAGGCCAGAGGGGGGGGCAGTGAGGGGCAACCAGGCTGGCAGGGGGGCAGGTGGGGGCAACCAGGCTGGCAGTGAGCCGAGTAGTAAGGAGCAGCAAGCAGGCGGGCGGTAAGGAGGGAGTGGTCCCAGACTGTGAGAGGGATTTCCAACTGTTGGCTTAGGCCCGTTCCAGCAGGCGGACATCCCCTGAGGGGTCCCAGACTGCAAGAGGGTGCAGGCCAGACTTTGGACATCCCCCAAGGGGTCCTGGATTGGAGAGGGTGCAGGCTGGGCTGAGGGGACCCCTCACCCCCCTGTGCATGAATTTTGTGCACCAGGCCTCTAGTAGACATATAAAAGTCCACTTAAGGATAAGCATTCATATTTTATGTATTTTGGAGTATCCAGAAAACAAGAAAGCCTTCTTTGGGACTGGCCAAAACCCTTACCAAAAAACCCCACAAGACAAATATCTCCATATTATAAACATCTCCAAACCCTAGGGGGAAACAGTTTTAAGGAAAAATGATTGAATGTGGAATAAAATTTGAGAGATGTCTCAACTGCATTTCCAAGATGCCTTGAATTTTCACTTTTTTCATCACTTCTTTGAGTTGGATCTGACTCTTGAAGCACATTTTAAAATGCTCTCCTATTTCCCCTAAAGAGCTATATAGGAGTTCATTAACCTGGATTACTCTGTAGCCTAATCGACTGGTGTCCATGAGGTAATAGGGTTGAGAGGAAGCAAGACTCTGAACACATTTATTCTATGTGATAGAATCAAGTTTAGGGAACTTGCGGATTTCAGAAAGGCAGGCTCAGGTGGGGAGCGGTAACAGCAGTCTCTATCTGGGGATAAGAGGAGGGGACTGTGTTCTCAAAATTTGAAAGTATATTAAAGAGGAATTGAAGAAATACCTGCATCTTGAAAGTGCTTGTTGTATACTGGTTATAAGTGAAAATTTATTCCACAGAAGTTTAACAGAATCACAACTATCTGGACAATACCTTAGAATTATCTGTAATGAGATGATCTTTGTAATTAAAGTTTATAGAAGCAGTGCATAAACTTTAAAAAAAAATTTTCTTTTCCTCATTGAAGAAGAAAGCACCCAGGCTCAGAACCTATCACACACTTACACCAGCCTCTGACTGTTAGGTACCTGAGTAACATCAACAAGGTAACTGAGTAACATCGACAATCCAACAGCCAATTGCAATTTGGAGATCATAGAATCTGGTCATTTTTAAGGTCAAGGTAAACACTATCATTGTGTTCCCTATGATTCAAATGGTTTGCTTATGAGAACTTTTTAAATAAATGCAAATGAAAAGAATTGTTTTTTGAGGAATCCTTTCGATCTGTGGCGGAGTGCCCATATTGGGCTGGTAGAGAGGAAGACAGGCAGGCAGGTTGATGCTTGGGCTCCATCCTTTCAACCTGAAAGAGAACAGAGGTGCCATTTTCCTAATTAGGGCTCCACATAATATTTGAAAAAAAAAATACTATTTTTTAAAGAATAAAAATGAATGACTCCATTCTTCTCATTTTATCACTGAAAACATTGTGTACACAGAGGGCTTAGCTCAGGGTCACACACAGATTAGAGCAAAATCAGGCTGAGAACCTGGGTGGCTTATTTTCTAGCTCCATGTCCTTTCAACTCCACCATACACTCTTACAATACAGCCAATAAACATGGGGAGCAGGTTTTAAATTAACAGAATGTGTCAGACTGCAGTGCAGAAGTCATGCTCACTCAATCCTTTATGTTTCCTCAATCATCGCTCTTTTAATTCCCTAACGCATGTGATGTATTTGGTGACCAATTAAAAGTAAGACCTGGTCCCTTTCTTTCATGGTGTCCCTAATTCTTGTTTGTGTTTGGATCCAGGATCATAACCAGGCCACTTTGGATGAATTTACTTCTCATAAGTAGGACTGGCTCTTCTTGGGATAATACTGGATATGAGACACATACCCATGCTTGGTCCAGTGTTTGAGAGTGTCCTGTGCTTATCTGCATGCATGCTTGCCTGTGCATCTTATCAGCAGCACTGATTGACATGAAATATTCCTCAGACAAGGGACTGATTGGTCAGCTTGCCAAGGGCTGCCCCACGGTCTTCTGGATAGGCCCAGGGGAAGTCAACATTCTCCTATTAGCTGGAAGCATGCCCACTTTCAGATTTGTTTAAAAGGAAAAGGAAATTTTCTCCTCACTGCTTATTCTATTTCTAAACATCTTGAAAAGGCCTCTTTTTCATCTTTTATTACAGGACATTACAAGGATGGCAGAAATGAGACTTTCCTGGGCATTTACAAATCTCGTGTTTTGAAAGGTATATTACTTTTTCCACTGGAAATTAATGTAATGAGAAATGTTTTACAGACACACGAAACTATAAAAACACAAACACATTTCGTGTGTGGCTTTTCCTCCTCAGAGGAGCTTTAGTCTCTGGGCAGATCTGTGCCTGAGCGGCCCGGCAGGGTGGCCTCTGCCAGCCCAACTCTCCTTGCTGGCTCCTGGGCTCATTTTTCTCCTAAACCGTTTTTGCACCCACCTTTGTTCCTCTTCAATCCTCCTTTCTTGTTTCCTTTCTCTCACTATTTCACGTCTGTATAGCTTGTCTTCATATATATCTAACAGACCTTGTTCTTTTAGACTTCCTTCGATATGCTTATATTCTTCCTGGATCTGTATTATTCTTAGATGCTGAGGACGCCTAAGTCTCTGCACCTATCCCCATGGGCTTCTCCATCTACACCTGACTCCTTGTTGGACTTGCCCACTTGGAAGGGCCAAAGCTATTCAAGCATCATATCTGACTTGTATTCCTGATTTCAGTGCCTCATCAGTAACCCTCTCCTGATAATCTGAGCATCTCTCACTCCATCTCCTACTTCCCGACTTGCCCTGTGCCTTACCAGATTTTCAAGCCTATGCATCTGTTAGAAGGTCACCCTCTGCCTGAGTTCATTCCTCAGACTGTCCCTTTCCCATCTTCGTATGACATAGTGTTGTATGAAGGTACTTTAGATGGAGTTAACAATATAAAAGACATCCTTCTTCAGAACACGTACTAACTAGAAGGGTCTTACATGAATAGTAAGAGAACTGATAATGAATAAAATATTGAATGAGATAAGTGACATTTTGACAGACAGTAGAGGTCATAAGCAAAGTTGTAGGATGCCTTCCTCAATCCTCATACCTTCCTGCCTTCATGATTTCCATCACTAATTATAATGACATACATATTTGACAAATGTAGATAGTTTGGGGCCAAAATTACTTAAAAAGGGGCATGTGATTCATTGCATGCCATTATTCAAATGTGGGAATGAATACTAGAATTTAGAGGCAGAAGCAGCATCAGTGGAATGAGCCACAAAACGGCTCAGTTTTGGGCGTTTTCTCCAGTGATGCTTTATGATGTAGCATGTGAGTAAGCAGGAGCTCTGGAATCTGGTCATCGGGGGAGGGAGAGCACGGGCACTAGTAACTGCAAGTACAGTAAAAACTGTATTTATTCTTACCATTTAAATTGGATTTAGCAACATATATAATACTTATTGTGCATTGGCACCATTTCAAGTAGGTAGGTATCATATTCATCCTGATTTTACGTATGAGCAAACTGAGGCACAGAAAGCTAAATCATCTGTACAAGGTCATACAGTCAGTAATGGGTGCAAGGAGGCTTCCAGTGATACCTCATACAGACTAAGTATGATATGGGTGTTGTTAAATAAAATTTAAACTGTGAAATAAAGACAGCTTGGTACTGTGGTTATGTAGGAGAATATCCTTATTTTTTGAACTATACATCGAAGTATTCAAAAGTAAAGGATAACGGTATAAGGAAATCACTCATAAATGGTTCAGAAAAAATATGTTTATATATGTATACACACATATACACACATAACATTGTGTGTGTGTGTGTGTGTGTGTGTGTGTGTGTGTGTATGTGTGTATGTAGATAGGTAGGTTGGTACAGAATAAAAAGACAAATGGAGTAAAATACTAACCATAAGTGATTCTAGATAAATGTATGTGAGTATTCATTTTATAATTTTTTTCTTTTTTGTAATTCATGTGTAAGTTTGAATTTCTGAATAAAATGCTTGTATTTCTCAGAAAAAAAGGTGAACAAAATTAATAAAAATAAATCATTCTTTGCACTAATCTGAATTTTTCCACTATGACTCCCTTCTCCGCCTCTTCCTTTCCTAATGGGCTCATGACCCCTGGCTCCTCCTCTCTTTCTCTAAGAAGCCGGTGGCTGCTTCGTTTCTCTGAAGGGGTGGTTGGCAAAAAAGAGGCGAAGGTCTGGCAACTGGAGAGTCTTCCCCTGTTGTGATGCCTATGATTTCTTAGGCTGCCCTCTCCACTTCTCCTCCCAAGTGAAGACCTTTAAAAGTGTAGATGTTTTCACAGGCTTATAGAATTTTTTTTACCTGCATGGTTCATTTTATTTTCTTTTTAGCCTGACTTACTCATAAACCAGTCTGCTCAAGATAATAAAAAGGTGATTATACCAGTATTGATTAAGAATGGATGATATGAGAAATATCTAAATAATGAACAGCCAGCAGGACTCAGGCACTGGCCAAGCATAACAGGCACTTGTATCATCTGGCTGACCTGGGCCAGCAGAAGCCAGGTGGCACTGAAGTGGTATGTGCTGGTAGAAAATTAGCTAAGATCTTCCTACTTTGAAGAAAAGATTGAGAATCATCTTATCTTTAAAGATAAAGATAAAAATAAAGATAAAGAAAAATGGAAGAGCCTTAGCTGATTAGATAGCTTTGAGGTCTTTGCTGATAAATGTTATGTGGTTCTAAACCTAAATTCTTTCCATGAAGCTACTTTTTCTCCCCCTCCCCCCCCCCCCCCCCCCCCCCC
>NW_005369942.1:8215882-8219912 GCF_000412655.1 Myotis brandtii
TGTGTGTGTGTGTGTGTGTGTGTGTGTGTGTGTGTATGTGTGTATGTAGATAGGTAGGTTGGTACAGAATAAAAAGACAAATGGAGTAAAATACTAACCATAAGTGATTCTAGATAAATGTATGTGAGTATTCATTTTATAATTTTTTTCTTTTTTGTAATTCATGTGTAAGTTTGAATTTCTGAATAAAATGCTTGTATTTCTCAGAAAAAAAGGTGAACAAAATTAATAAAAATAAATCATTCTTTGCACTAATCTGAATTTTTCCACTATGACTCCCTTCTCCGCCTCTTCCTTCCCTAATGGGCTCATGACCCCTGGCTCCTCCTCTCTTTCTCTAAGAAGCAGGTGGCTACTTCGTTTCTCTGAAGGGGTGGTTGGCAAAAAAGAGGCGAAGGTCTGGCAACTGGAGAGTCTTCCCCTGTTGTGATGCCTATGATTTCTTAGGCTGCCCTCTCCACTTCTCCTCCCAAGTGAAGACCTTTAAAAGTGTAGATGTTTTCACAGGCTTATAGAATTTTTTTTACCTGCATGGTTCATTGTATTTTCTTTTTAGCCTGACTTACTCATAAACCAGTCTGCTCAAGATAATAAAAAGGTGATTATACCAGTATTGATTAAGAATGGATGATATGAGAAATATCTAAATAATGAACAGCCAGCAGGACTCAGGCACTGGCCAAGCATAACAGGCACTTGTATCATCTGGCTGACCTGGGCCAGCAGAAGCCAGGTGGCACTGAAGTGGTATGTGCTGGTAGAAAATTAGCTAAGATCTTCCTACTTTGAAGAAAAGATTGAGAATCATCTTATCTTTAAAGATAAAGATAAAAATAAAGATAAAGAAAAATGGATGAGCCTTAGCTGATTAGATAGTTTTGAGGTCTTTGCTGATAAATGTATGTGGTTCTAAACCTAAATTCTTTCCGAGAACCACGTTTGCTGGGCACTTTACATGTTTTGTTTTTATATCATTATTTTTTTCAATTATAGTTGACATACAATATTATATTAGTTTCTGGTGTACAGCCCAGTGATTAGACATTATAAAACTTATTAAGTGATCATCCCCAAAAATATCATACCCATCTTACATAGTTATTAGAATATTACTGATTATATTCCCTGTGCTGTACTTCACACCTCCATGACTACACTATAACTACTAATTTGTACTTCTAAATCCCTTCACCTTTTTCACCCATCTCCCCATCTCCTCTTCTATCTGGCAGCTGTCAAAATGTTCTCTGTATTTATGAGTCTGTTTCTGTTCTGCTTGTTCATTTATTTTAATTTTTAGATTCAATTGTTGATAGCTTGTATTTATTACCATTTTATTGTTCATATTTTTTTAATCTTTTTTTATCTTTTTCTTCTGAAAGAAGACCCTTTAACATTTTATATAATACTAGTGATGAATTCTTTTACCTTTTCCTTGTCTGGGAAGCTGTATATCTGACCTTCAATTCTAAATGATAGCTTTGCTGGGTAGACTAGTCTTGGTTATAGATCCTTGCTTTTCATCTGAATATTTCTTGCCATTCCCTTATAACAGTCCTGTGAGTGCTCCCTTATGGGTAACTAATTGCTTTTCTCTTGCTACTCTTAAGATTCTCTCTTTGTCTTTAACCTTTGGCATTTTAATTTTGATATATCTTGGTGTGGGCCTCTTTGGGTTAATCTTGTTTAGGACTCTCTGTGCTTCCTGGACTTTTATGTCTATTTCTTTCACCAGGTAAGAGTTTGCTGTCATTTTTTCAAATAGGTTTTCAATTCTTGCTCCCTCTCTTCTCCTTCTGGAACCCCATGATGTGAATGTTGGTATGTTTGAAGTTGTCCCAGAGGCTCTTTACACTATCTTCATATTTTTGTACTCTTTTTCTTTTTGTTGTTCTTATTGGGTGTTTTTTGCTTCCTTATCTTCCAAATTCTTGATTTCATTCTCAGCATCCACTACTCTATTGTTGCTCCCCTATAAATTATTCTTTATTTCAATTAGTAGTATCCATCATTTCTGACTTCTTTGTTTGTTTGTTTTATGTTGTTGATGTTCTCACTAAATTCTTAGAAGTTCTCAGTAAGTTCCTTGAGCATACATATAACCACTTTTTTTGAACTCTGTATCTGGTAGTTCTTTTGCTTCCATTTCATTTAGTTCTTTTTCCGGAGATTTCTCATGTTCTTTAATTTGTGACATGTTTCTTTGTTTACTCATTTTGGCTGCTTCCCTGTGCTTCTTTCTATGTATTATATAGATCTGCTATGTCTCCTGGACTTGGTAGAGTGGGCTTATGTAGTAGGTGTCCTGTAGGGCCCCATGATTCAGCCTTCCCAGTCACCTGAGCTGGGCATTCCAGGTGTGCCTCTGTATGAGCTGTATGCCCTGTCCTATTGTAGTTGAACCTTGACTAATGTTAGCCTCACTGGGAAGGATTGACCCCCAGGCCAACTGGTTGTGAGGAATGGCTGTGACTGCAGCAGAAGAGCTATTGTGCAGGAGCCAACCCTATAGAGCAAGACTTGCTTCGGTGGGGGCTTTGTTGCTCACTGAATCTGCCCTATGAGTGTGTCACTTGTGCAGGTGGTAGGGTTGTAATCCAGCATGGTTGAAGCAGACCACCAGGTTCACTGGCTCTGGGGCCTCCTGGGAGGTGCAAAGTCAGACTCTGCCTGTGCGCTGCCCAGGGTCACCCAGCATGAACTACAAAAGCAGTCTGCAGATGGCTGCTACTTGTGTTGAGCTTGGAGGTGCCCAGGAGAGGCCGAGATGTGAATCAGGGCAGGCTGCAGCTAGTGGCAGGCCGGGGGCCACTTACTTCAAGGTATGGGACACAGTAATGTCAGGTGCTGCTTGGTTGAGAGATTTTAGGAAAGCCTGAAGTATGAGGTAAGAGAGGCCAGTTGTATGGAAAAAGCATTGGAAATGGCTTGGCTGAGCCTGCAAATAGGAAGGGATGGGATCTCAGGAAATCACCAGGGCAGGCAACAACTGTGAGCCAGGATGATGGAGATTCAGATATAGCACTGCCTATCAGCTCCATGACAGGAAGGGCTCAGCAAAGGAACTCTGACCTCTGCAAGCACTTCTGTCTGGGATAAAGCTAACCTTCTAGCTCTTACTCTGATTCCAGACAAGTTAGTTCCTCCCTAAATGTCCCATTTTCCTTTCAAGCTGCTTCCTCAGCACTGGAGCTCAGAGGGAGTGAGTCTGAGTAAGTATGTGTGCAGGCCCTTTAAGAGGTACTGCCTGGGACTCCCCCAGCCTCTGTGTCACTCAGCCACAATCCCCACTGGTTTTTTCAGTCAGAAGTTGTAGGGACTTTTCTTCCTGACACAGGAACCCTGAACCCTGATCTGGGTGCCTGGTATGGTACAGGGACCCCTTGATCCTCAGAGAAACCTCCCCAGCCAAGAGATCCCTCCTGATTTTAAATTGCAACATGTGTGTGTTGGACCAGCTGGTTCCATGATTCTGCCCCATGTTTCTGTCCCTCCTACCAGTGTCAATGTGTTTCTTCTTTAATTCCCTAGTTGTAGGATTTCCATTCAGCTAGATTTCAGGAGGTTCTGAGTATTGGTTGTTCTGTATTATAGTGGTAAATTTTGATGTGGTTGTGGGAGGGGGGAATACTGCATTTACCTCACATGTTTTCTTATATCAGGCATAATAATCTATGTTTCAGAACTGAAAAAATTGAGTCACAAGTGGTAGATAACTATTACAATTCTTTTAAATGTAGAGGTTTTTTTGAATTGTTATACAGTTAATTCTACTATTCCAGAGGATCTGGTTTTAATAAATAATTTGGTCTATTTAATCTACCAATGTCTTACTTATTCAACACATTTATGCACATCCTATCTAATAAAAGAGAAACATGGTAATTAGCCGTACCTCTGACACGCTTCCCATTGGCTAATCATGGTGATATGCAAATTACTGCCAACCAAGATGGCGGCCGGCAGCCAAGCAGCTTGAAGCGAACATGAGGCTTGCTTGCTTCAGTGACAGAGGAAGCCAACGTTCCCC
>NW_005369942.1:8220983-8223355 GCF_000412655.1 Myotis brandtii
CCTGATCGGCCCTGCTCTGTGTGTGACAGGGTACAGAGCCCCAACCCCCCTGATGGGCCCTGCTCTGTGCGTGACAGGGGGTGGCGCCGCAACCTCCCCATAGACCCTGCCTTGAGTGTGACAGGAGGTGGCGCCCCAACCCCCCAATCGGCCCTATCCTGAGCGTGACTGGGGTGGCATCGCAACCTCCCGATCTGCCCTGCTCTGTGCATGACAGGGGGCGGCGCTCCAACTCCCCAATCGGCCCTGCTCTGAGCCAGACCAGGGGCTGCACCTGGGGATAGGGCCTGCCCTCTGCCACCCGGTAGCAGGCCTAAGCCAGCAGGGCATTATCTTCCGAGGGGTCCCAGACTGTGAGAGGGCACTAGTGGGGCTGAGGGACCCCCCCCCCCGCCAGTGCACAAATTTTTGTGCACTGGGCCTCTAGTATATAATAATTATATACACATAAAACTATACCTATGATATATACACATGCACATAATATTTGTATGCTAGATATTAAGAACTTCCTCTCCAACATGGTCTGCCAAATTTGCATTTTCATAAGCAGCACATGAGAGCTATTTCCTGAAATCTTCTTCATACACTAGGAAGGACTTTTGTCATCTGCAATCTGATAGGTGTAGTGTGGGAATTTTTTTTAATACCTAAACATTTTTAATGCTATAAAGGGTCTTAATAATCATTTCCAAATCTTTATTTTTTCAAGAGGAAAATGAGTCAAAGGACACTTAAGTAATTTATCCAAAGCATTAGAACCCAATACTAACTGCCATCCAGTCTTATTACCTTCTAATATGACACAATAAGTCATCTTATCTATCTAAATTGCCTCATGTACTGTTTCTAAATTAAACATTTTTTCCCCAATAATTTGGTGCTAATTTTAATTTGATTTATTTATAAGGGAAAATATTCAGAAAACTGTTCATGATTTCTGATCAGCAAATTCTTTCAACCTACTAAACTTGTTCTATAAAATTATTGTATCTGTTCCATTAAATTATGTATTCATTGAATTGAAACTTGAATATTTATAGTATACATTACACTCTCCAACTATTTCTATAGCTTTGTATCATCAACATAGATAAAATTAAATATTAATTTAGAACATTCTCTAAAATGAAGCATACACTATGACTCTTACATTATCACTGTAGTGGATAATGGCTTTAGAAGTAAAATTTAATTCAATGCATTAATCCTTCAAATGTGGTTTTACTAAAACCACTAATGTGCATGAAAACAACATTTGAATGTAGATAATCTGAATAATTTCTTTACATTTTAAAATGTTAATTCTATTTTTCCCAGTATCCTCCAATTATTAAGTCTAAAATAAAGAGCAATTAACTTTAGAATACATACTTGAAATTACCCCAAGGACCTCATTCTAAAGACAATTAAACAAGGAAAATAGAAGAGAGGCTGGTAGATTTGCATTTCCCACGAGCTGGTGCCTGATTTGCTCAGGTCTTCATTTGTTTTACCTTATGCTTCTTGGCATCTGGGTTGGTGTTTATTTCCAAGATTTTATTAAGATAGTTAATTGTGCTATTGTTTGTGGACTTTTAATCTGAACCTCATTATTTTTTCAATAGTTGTTTACTCTGAATTTAGAGTGTGCAGCAGGAAAGCCAAATTAAAGGACTCATTATACATCAAGAGGTGCAGAGTGTTTAAGAAGCTTAAAAAAATAAATTTTTCACTAACACTTTTTAAAACCTTTTTCTCTCTTTCTCTCCCTTATTTGTTTTTTGAGCTGGGATTTATTTTTATCTTTTAGCCACCCAGGAGATGCTGTCAGATGACAGTGGAGTGTTATAATGTCTATATGAATTATCATAATGGGTTATAGACTGGATAGAGTGCACCATGATCTCACCAAGGAAACTAGTTAATGTAGAGTTATATGTTGGAAGCATACAGTCAGGAGCAGTGCTGATGAGTCAGAGAGTAAATATCTTAATTTAAGTTCCCACCTTTCTCTTATCTCTAAAATACTAATTCATCATTGGTTTCAGAAATTCACTGACAAAGATTTTTATTTTTAGGTAGGTTATTTTTTACTGTATTTTAAAAATCTCGATTACTTTGCATTTTTAACATAAGAAGTGCTTTAAAGAGTTATAGTTTTATTATGATTACTAGTGGCCCGGTGCATGAAATTCATGCAGGGGTGGGGTTGTCCCTCGGCCTGGCCTGCACCCTCT
Organism: Myotis brandtii; assembly: GCF_000412655.1. Taxonomy (NCBI): domain Eukaryota; kingdom Metazoa; phylum Chordata; class Mammalia; order Chiroptera; family Vespertilionidae; genus Myotis; species Myotis brandtii. The sequence continues at coordinate 8,223,203 of NW_005369942.1, forward strand.
CCAATCTGAGACCCCTTGGGGGATGTCCAACTGCTGGTTTAGGCCTTATCCCTGTGGGCATACCTCTTGCAATCTGGGACTGCTGGCTCCTAACCGCTCACCTGCCTGCCTGCCTGATCACCCCTATCCACTCTGCCTGCCAGCCTGCTTGCC
>NW_005369942.1:8223667-8238138 GCF_000412655.1 Myotis brandtii
CCACCGTTGGCCTGATCACCTCCAACTGCCCTCCCCTCCTGTCCTGATAACCCCCAGCTCCATTCCTGGGTTGCTAGGGCGACCCAGGGCGCCAAGCCTTCCCACCCGCTCTCCAGCCAGGCTTGGCTTCCTCGGTCGCTGTGGCAACCCAGGAAGCCAAACCTTCTTGCCTGCTCTCTGGCTGGCTTCGTGGCTCCAGTCGGCACCGCCATCTTTGTTGCATCAATTCGCATATTCCCTCCTTATTGGCTATGGGCGCCACCATCTTTATTGCAAAGTGACAGTTAATTTGCATATTACTCTTTTATTAGATAGGATGTTTGCAATTTTAAATTGGTGTGCTTGTCCGATTAAGTGGATATGTCACTATACCATCCATGATTCCCAATGGGGCTCAATGGTACCATGGTGAGTACTGGTTGAGTGGAAGAAAGGAGAAAATGATATATGGTTGGGGGAAAAATGGCATGATAGTATGGAGAATGTTTTTTATTCTTTCTCAGCCCAGGGTTGGAAGGCAGTTAGCTCTCCAGCATGGCTGAGCTGCTTTTTGCTGAAAGAAAGCCCTGAATGAAGAGTCTCACAGTGGAGTACTAGACACTAGTGCTGGGATGTAAGCAGAGGGTCCACAGGAGGGTCACCTCCGACCCCTCCCTCACTGAGGAGTCTTTTTACACAAAATAATTCTGATGAAGCAAGCCAATTGACATCAGTAATACAATATCTAAGTCATAATTAAATATGATGGAAGGCCAGTGAAATATTATTCTTGGAAAAGATGAGCTGCTGAACCTTTCAAAAGTATGAAAGAGATCAATAAAATTAATAAAGATTTTTCTTTGGACACTGGAAAAAACATTCAAAAATGAACAGACATGCTAACATAGAAAGGTTAGATTAAATAAGGACATTTTACAGCCTATTTATATGGAAAGTAATAAATAAATGTTGTTTTAAGAAAAATGTGAAATATTTCAAATTACATTTAGGTTTAATTTTGGAAGAGTGACTTATACTGGAAATATAAGACACTTTGCATTTTTTAATTTAGGTATTTTAGATTATAACATTCTAGGGCTTTTTTACTATTTCTCCCCAGTTGTTCAAAAAATAAGAGATTTACTGTCTATATTAGAATATAAAATACACATTTAAGCAAATATCAAATAGTATAGGTTTCATAGTTTATTAAATAATTGGTCAGTTAAAATTTTTTAATTTTTATGGAATTTTTATAATTTGGACCCAAAAAGTAGTTCATGAATAGTTTTATTATTTGCTATAGAAAAGCAACTTAAGCATTTGATTGAAACTGTGTTTTAATAAGTAATGTTATGTTATGGCAGTGCTATCCAATAGAAATATAATGTAAGCCACATATATAATTGAAAATTTTCTAGTAGGTGCATTAAAAAAAAGTAAAAAGAGACAGGTGAAATTAATGTTAATAATATTTTATTTAACCAATGCTTCCAAATACTACCACTTAATATGTATTGACTGATTATGTATTACTATGTATTGATTATATATTCTATATGTAATCAGTATAAAAGTAATTGACATAATACAGGATATCCCCCCAAAATGTATACACACTTTAACAGTTGATAGCTCAATTTTGAAAATGAAATGTACTTTAAGAAACACTGATTTTATAATTATTAAAAGTGTGTGTATACATTTTTATGGATATTTATATGGTATATATGTTTATACATGTGGTCTTTGAAATCTGGTGTGTATTTTTCAATTATATCTTAATTCAGAGTAGCCACATTTCAGGGTTTAATAGCCATGTGTGGCTAATGGATACCACATTGGACAATGTAGCCTGTTAGGAACATGGCATCTATTCCCAATTTTTTCTTTGCCTATTTCCTGGGTTTCATTAAAGGGATAGACTTGCATTACCCAGAGATGTCTAGCATGAGACTTTGAACATAGGAGTAGGTCTGAGGCCATCTTTTTCCTGTGGTGGCCACTGGCAAGCAGGGTTGCACATGGTGACTTTGGTGGCTGGGCCCCCCATGCCCTGTCTGATCACCTCTCTGGGGGTGAGACAGAGGTAGCAGTGGACTGGTGGGAGCAGTATCAGAAGCCACCTGATCTTTGCTTCTGCATGTCTTGGGCTCTGCAGTATTCTTCCAATCCTGGTTGCCTTTCACCCTACTCTTTCTTCCTTTGAATGATACCTATTTCAAGAGCTAGCCCAGGAAACATCTCACATTCCCCGACCTCACACTTCTTACCAACTTACAATTACTTCCTCCCTAAGTAATCATCATATTATTTTGTGGGTGCCTTTTAAACTCCTCTGTCTTATTAAAGGGAAGGACAGTCTCTTTACTATTGCTATATTTATTATTAACAATTATTTAATTAGCACCCACACCTTGTAGGTTCTCACTATAGTAAATGTTTATTAAATAAATGGCTAAAGGATGGAGAGAACATCAATGGGCAGCATATATTGAAAACTACATCTTGATTTAAATAAAATGTGGGAGCTTTTGGCCATGGACACAGGCTGTGTAACTTAGGTCTTGACAATCAGCATTGGGGAAAAATAGGCAAAAGTATAAACACTGGAGTATCCAGTGGTTCTACACATTTCCTTTAGGACTTGAGCAATGTGAAGGGCTGCTCCTAGTCTGGGATTCACAGTAGGTGTCTAATGAGTTCTCTTCATGAAATTAATTGATTAAGTAGATGAACAAACATGCATGCAATCTTGACATTTCTGCCATAAACTTTTTATTACAGCTAACACATAATTTGTCTTTTCTAACTTATGACACTGTTTTTTTTTTGTTTGTTTTTTTACTTAGATGGGTCTCAGTAGAGATGAACTGGCAAGCCATTTTCTTTTTTAAAGAGAAACATGCTTTGCTACCTTTTGGTTATAGTCTCCAAATTTAATTAGCCTCTAAGAGGCACAGTCCTCAAAAGGAAGAGTCTTAATTTTAAGGAATGGTACTATAACTACTGCTTCCCGGATCCGACTGCCAGTGGGCCACCCACTTCCCTTTGTTTTTGTCCCTTAAATTTTCTGCAACAGGAGGCCCTCTTTTAATATATGTTTCATTAAGGAAAGACAACCAAACCTTTCATGGATTTCTTTTGGTTGTTATTGTGTGTCTTCTCTACTCAAACTTTTGTCAAAGTGACTGCAGAGTTGATTTGCAAATTTATTTTCAATCTGTAGACTATAGACAAAAAAAAGAGAAACAATGAGAAATGAGTTTTAGTTAAAATTTGGAGATTTAATTAAAGGCTAAGGATTTCTATTATGAATTTTGACTTTGAAGAGAGCTTTTATTGAAACTATATCTTAATTTAAATAAATAAAGAGTTAAAAGACCATTCTGAGTTCAATATTGAAATCATATAGTATCCACATATTCTTTTAGCTCCAAATCACTACCGGAAGCTATTCTAGTTGGGTGAAATTTCCTGCAGGGGAGATACTGGTGAGAAGGACTGAGGAGAAACCACAGACAGTCCACGTGTCACTACCAATAGAGGCACAAAGAGGTTTGTTGGGATATCCAGGTCCTCCTTCCTATGAAGCCTTGGCTTTCTTTGTCCATCTGCTCGTTGGCAATACCCCTTCTTTTCTTATTCTGTCTCAAATATTAAGCTTCCTGCTTTCCTTTACATGAAAAATACTGGTTATTTTTCTTTGAAATCCCTTCCTCCCCAGTTACTGTGGGATGGAGTCCAGTTCATCCTTCTACTTCTGACCATAATATTAGCACGGAGCCTTTCATAGGTATCCTAGTAGTTTATCCTGAGGCCAACAGGAGGAGATAAATGACAGCAATTTATTTTAATTTGAATAAAAGTTTTTCCTATTACTTATTAGAATGTATTAGTAAATGGAACTGAGCTTGGATGCTTTAGACATAAATATCTCATCATTGTTATTAAGAATCTCCATCAATATGTCTTCTGAATTCCTCTTGATTAGATTAGGGACCTTTATTGCACCGTAATCCCTAGACATATTGAATCAGAAGCTCTAGAGATGGGGCCTAGCAATTTGAGTTTTAAAAAGCTCACCAGATATTTCTGATAGACACTACATTTTGAGAACCACTGGTATAAAGATTTTGAAAGGAGTATTCCATATGACTTTGATTTTAGGGAGGGTAAAGAATGCTTGAAGCTTTATAAGATCTTACTAGAGGCTAAAATGGCTGCGATTCTGTCCAAGAATATCTGGGTTGGGCTGATAAATTAAAAGGAAACCAGCCAGCTGAACTTTGCATCTTGCCGAGTATTAGTGTAGGAAGACTGGTGCCGGAATTACTGCAAAAGTAGCTGACACAACAGAAAGGTACTAAAAGGCATCCACACAAATGAGTTTAGTTTTTATACATACACTCTTGTAAAAATGGAGGGTTTGGGGAATGGATGCAGATTAATCCACATGAAGGGCGGGTCCAGTTAAAAATCCATGCATCCTGAGCAACCATGCACAGCCACAGGTGACTTCTGTTCTGTGATCCATGCTGAGCTCCTTGCATTGGCCCATCATCCACTCAGGAAAAGCACCTTGCGCGGAGGGACCATGGGGACAGGAAGAGTGGTTTTGCAGCTACCCAAAGTCGAATTATGATAAAGGATATGCTTTATTACTTCCAAAAAATATGGAAAGTTGAGACTCCAAATTTCCTTCACCATCCTTAATTTGAAAAATAGTTCAAGCAAAAACCAGAAACAGTTATCAGCTAACAAAACGGAGGGAATTTGAACTCTTACCATGCACAAAGTAAAAACAGGTTTTCAAACTGTCTGTTTTAATTTAAATATTGCTTCTGTATTAGAAGATTTTCCGAAGTCATCTAGCAGGTAGCTCAAGGGCAGAGTTACTCTAGCAGCCATGTCTCCCCAGGGATCGAAAGGAATGACTTCTGAAACCAGGCATTTCTTAGCAAGTCATATAAAAACCTCACTGGAGACTTTTGCTGCCAGGAGAAAGATTTTAAGCATCCATTGATGAAACCTCTAAGACAATAAGGAGTGCCAGATGCACGAGATTTAGGGTTTAAAACTGCTGATGTCCACATTTAGCCCACAACATGCTTTATCCAATATTAGAAATCTAATGTAGTTCTACATTCTTGCTTGCGAGGTAATGTCGTTTTGGAGAGATTTTCTTTCTGTTAATACAAATCAGAAGGGTGGCTGTCTGTATAAAGCAAAGATAACAAAAATAAAAATATAAAACCCTGATTTATATTGAAAAGAAGTAGGGAAGGGTAATATGTGTGTTGAGGGGGTGATATAAAAGAAAGAGAGGGCAAGAGAGGGAGAGGGGGAGAGAGGAAGGGAGGTGGAAAAGGGAGGAAAGAGAGAGAGAGAGAGAGAGAGAGAGAGAGAGGCATAATATATGCCCCTTATTCTGAAGGACAAGAGGCTTGAGTTGTTCAATAACTGTATTTGACTTTGTGTCTAATGACCCTGTAATTGGATGTCCTCTATTAGTCAGAGTCAAAGTAAACAAAGCAGGATATTGAATTTTTGTCATGGATCAGGCTTTTAAAAAGTAGCTGTTGTTAAACTGCTGTACATTTAGGGAAGTTTGTTCTGTATCTGACCTGTGGTACCCTTTACACCACTACATGCATTTGTCAAAACTTGCAAAACTGTACTCTAAAGTGGGTGAATTTTACTCTAGGAATTTAAACCTTGGTAAGAAAATCGCTCTACCTATTTTAAACTGTGGAAAGATGCCTCATCATTCTGAACATCTCAGCCATTCACTGTCACTGAAGCTATTGGTTTTATAATTCATTGAATTAAACAGTACTAGAATATGTTGAAAATTTATGATAAGATCAATAGTGTCTATAAGAAGAAAGTTACATTGAAATAAATATATATAAGTAGTTTAACTCAGCATGGAATAAACACTGAGTGGCCAGATTATTATGACCACCCCATCAATACTTCATTGACACTTCCAAAATAACTGAATATTGAAAACTTCCTAAGCAAATACTCTCAAGGTTTTACTATTATTATTATTTGCATAACTAATTCACTTCATTGTACTGATGGGGTGGTCATAATAATCTGGCCACTCAGTGTAAATGGAATGTTTTGATTGAACTTTCTTGAGTTTTATTCTTCATGTTCCTCTAAGAAGTTTGATTCTCCTCCATTTTTTGAAAGAGGCAGATGAGCTGACACTGGAAGTCTTCATGGACATGCTCACACATTTAACCTACATGTCCTATTCCTGTGACATGAGCAACCAATTATTTTCTGTGAATATATGCCTAGACTTTCACCTAGACTCCTCAATACAGGTGGTATAAAACTACCTTATATCAGTTTCACTTTTACAATATGCAATTAAAGATTTTGGATTTTTTATTTTTGCCTCTGCAGAATGCTTTATGAAACAGTTTAATAAAGTCTATTTTTAAACCTGATTGTTAAAATGATTTTTAGCATGGTTATTTCCAATCTATTTAAACTTTGGATTCCACCCTCTCTCCCTTCCCAGCCAAGCCATTCTAACCTCCTAATGGACCCTTACTTTTCCTTGTTAAATCTTAACAACCTATTACTAGCTCTAGGCTGGTCTGGCTCTCTCAGAAATATATGCTGTCTTGGAATCATAAGTGCTTAAGGGTTTTTTTGGGGGGGGGTCAGATAAGGGCCATGGGCTAGAGCCAAACTCACTGGAAATGTTGGTACCTAAAAGAAATCTGAAATGAAGACGATTTATGGAGAGAGTGATGAGGTGAGAAACCAGGGGGGGGGGTTGTGTGTAGTTTACTGTATTTGCTATTTGACAGGGACAATCTTTAAAAACCAAACCCAGCTTTTCACTTAAAAGGAATGAATTGTATCATCTCACAATTCTTTCTTTCTGCTCCATATGACACAGTTGTCTCAATACATCAACTGGCCCAAACTAATTAATCACCTTATCCAACATTCTGGAGTTTCACTTGATATTTTACAAAATCCCTGAAAGAAAAAATAAAAAGCAAAATGTGTTGTTGTGATACCTATTATTTTTTAAATTACCATTTTCTTTAAAGGTGGATGAATTCTTCAAGTGACTTGGAAATAAATGTCATTACCCTGAGAAATTTTTTAGTGAATAGAATTATCTTGTATAAATCATCCCAATAGATTATTCTATTATTTGAAAAAAAGGTAACTTATTTTCAACTCAACATCCAAACCAGTGACATAAGATCATTCACCACATGGAATCTAGTTTCAAGGAATTTCCTGCTTAATTAATAACAAGCATCTTGAAATAGGTGAGAAATTAGGATGGTGGAATTGGAGCAGAGAGTTATGGGAAGATATCTGTATGTGCAAATTCACCTGCTAAAATGTCACATCTTACTATTGCCCTGTCCGTTTATTTATAAACCCCTCATTAAAGTCTCGCCTATTACTCTGACTTGCCTGGGTCTCCCCCCGGGACACTGGCTGATTTACATGAAAGAAGGAGTCATCCGTGCAAAATTAGGGGAAGGGCATTCCAAGCTCAGGTAGCAGCAAGTGAATCTGTGTGAAACACACAAGCATGATGAGGCAGATGATTATAATATCCAGGTGGTAGGCAACTTAACTATAAACCACCTAGAGTTGTTTTTGATGGGTGATTTTTCTTACACTGTTGTTCAACAGATATTGTTGACTAGTTTAAGGCAATGAACTAGGTACTGCAGCTATATGGCTTCCATTCAAATGTTGCCATATTCTTGAATTTGTGAACAGATGTTACTCTTTTGGTGCTCACTTATTAGTAGCCAGGGAAGTAAAGAATTTTTATAGTGGGGTTACTTGAAAAATTCCTTCCTTAGTGACAGAGCATGAATTGAGAGGACTGTGTTTAGAACTTTCTGTTCCTTCATGCCATTCCACACACACGAACACCCATATACACATACATACATATCCACAGAGCAAATTTTTAATATATCCAAAGTACAGCTTAATACTTGAATTTGTCTCCAACAGGTCATATAGGTCCTTTGTTGCAGGTTTTTTTTACTTAAAGACATATTCTAGTTACTTTGGCTTCTACTCTAATGTTGCCTTTATAAGAACATTCTTTTCTGTTTTGGAGTAATATACTGCTTTGATATGATTAATGAAGGTCCAATATTTCCTTCAATATTTTCAGTGGAAGAATTAAGCATTTAATATATGGTGTTTCACAAAATATCCTCATGTGATAAATAGATGCCAAATTTTTGTTTCATGTAAGTTTTCATTAGATAGTAAATCACAAAAGAAAAAAAATAATTTGAGGAAACAAGAGGGAGTCCTGTTTAGCTTTAGTTTTTTGGATGGGTCTTGTTTTTACAGTAACTTTTATCAGCCCTCTGCCCTATCATGAAGCTTGATAGAGTTTGGGCTATTTCCATTGCTTTTCCTGTTTTCATTTGGCTAAGATGCATTGTGGAAAAAATGTTTTATTTTAAAAGCCAAAGGAAAGAAAGAGAAGCTTTCCTGAAATTTTAATAATATTTTCTCTAGTCTAAACTTTAAAGACTTTATATTTAATCTTTGTTTAGACTACATAGCTGATTTTAAAAATAACTTTCTGTCACTCAACTATTTTTGTTTAGTGTATTTTTAAAAGATTTTCCTGGGTGGTATGGTTTGTAAGAAAGGTGTTCTTTCTTTTTTCTATATGCAGGACACCTTTTCTATATGCAGGACTTCATCGAAGGTGCAATCTAAGAAAATTTTTTTCTGGTGAATTTTTGTTCTTGTTTCTCTCACATTAGGTACTTGTTAAATTCACTTTTAAAATTTATTTTGAGTTTTGAAATTATGTCCTTCCCTAATTAAACATTTGAACAAAGAGAAGTGATATTGAAGATGAAATTTGATTAACTACAAAGAAGTACATAACTTTGTATATGAAACTCTATTATTAGTACAGACACTAAATCTTAGTAGGGCAAGTTTTGGTTTTTCCAATTATGTTTTTCTATATTGATCTTAAGAAACATGGAAGTAAACTGGTCTCCCATAGATGGAACATGTAAGTATGTGACATTCATGAAAAAAAAAATCAGAAAGAGTCAAAGCTTTAGGTAGACTCTGTTAGATTATATCTATCAAATATGAGTTAACCACCTTATAATTTAGAAAAAAGCTAGCCAGATGCTAGTCATTTAAACATAGAACTCTCTGGAAAGTTCCTGAAATGCCAATATTTTCTGAGTCATTGCTGTAGATACTGATACTAGATACTAGATGGATACAGATACTAGGTGAACAGATATAAAATCAATAATTTTGCATTCTTTGTGTTGGGGCAGGTGTGAAACCTTAAGGGAGGGGTAATGTGTTACAGTATCCCTAAAGCTGAGTAGAACCAAGAGGCTTTTTATACAAAAAAATTCACGGGCATGCTGGGTGTGGGTGATCAAACTCAAGAAACTGGTAGAATGGAAATTGGTTTCATTTCAGTAAATGGTACTACAATCCACATATTTGCTTTAACCACAATTTAGAGTTCATCTGTGATCCCCTTTCTTTCATCTCATATTAACCAATAAATGATTCCTATCAACTCTCTTGTCAATATTTGTTATGTCATTCGTTATGTCTCCCCATTCTCACTACTACCACTCTAACAAATGATGGCTAAGATTTTTAATGTGCTTTCTACTAAGTGCCAAACCCAGTACTAAGCACATTCATAAATTAATTCTTACATCCTCCTACAATTCCTAATTGCCACTGTCATTATTCCTTTTAAAATGATAAAAAAAATCTAGAGAAGTGAAGGTCAAGTAACTTGCTCAATACCACAGGTAGTAGGTGGCAGGGAAGGAATTTTACAATCTTCTTCCATAGCCTGCACTCAACCATTCCATTTCATTCTCTTTCAAGTCCAGGTCAAAGGCCCCTCTACGTCTCACTGAAACACGAGTACCAGCTTCCTTCTGTTGGCGTTTATCTAGGCAAATGCTAGCTCAATATCCCTGCTTAGTTTTAGGGAGTTCTGTTATGGGAAAATTGATTGGAGGCACTCCCCTGGTTTTCACTATAGAAACCTTCCTGTACCATGCTTTGGAAGTTTGAGCATGGACATATGACAAAGTTCAGACCTTTGGTCGATATCACTCAGAAGTTTGAATGATGCACAGAGGCAGGAAGAATTGGGAAAATGTGTCTGACAACATGGAAGCATCTAGAATCCAGCAGAGATTTTTAGAGTTTAGCACGTGATTTTGAGTAACCAGTGGTCGTGGCATTTGGGAGAGCAACCCACCAGATTATGTCTTTATCTTCATTTGGCTGTGTTTTCTGTTGTCCACCATTTCTTGATTTCCATTTGGCTTCTGTATCAGATCCTCCAGCCTCTGGATGATTCTGTGGGTTACTTGATATTCTTCCAAATAGTTCTTTTCCTGTACAAGTTAGTCAAGTATGTTTCTGATACTTGCAGCCAAGAACATTAATAGTCTTCCAGCTTCTACTCTTGATCCATTTGCATTCTGTTCTCTCCTTGGCAGCCAGAGTGGTCTTATAAAAAGGTTAATTAATATTATTCCTCTCATTTAAAACTCAAGATTGCACTGGGAATAAAATATAAACTCCTTACCAGGGCTTACAGGCTTACAAATTCCAACAGTATTTATTCTCCTATCTACTTTTCTTGCCTACTCTTGTTCCAATATCTCTCAGTATTCAACACATGGTTCAATGTTGAATAAACTAAGATATAAAAACATCGCTGAATTTGTTCTGTTTGGCTGTACATCATTCCACATCACCTTTCTTCCAAATTAGTATTTTGTTCTCCCTTCAGTAAAACTGTATTGGGTGTCACCTTGGTGAGAGGTAATGCACTCTTCCCACATGGACACAAAAGGGGCCAGATTCTCTCCCCATGCCTATAAATCCAAGCTGAGCAGGTGGTATAGGCTCAGCCATCCAGACCTCAGGCCTGGCATGAGTGTTGATTGAGGTCGTATTTTATTCAGTGTCAGCAGCGAATTGGACTAGCCTCTCCCATCTGTGTGAACTTTGCCATGTTTTTTAATGCCTTGTCTTCTCAGAAGTCCTTGGTTCCTGTTAGTTTTCCAAAACTAATATTCTAGGTCTCTATTATTTCTGTGAGACTGTGAAAACTATAGTTTTCCAATAAATTCAATTTTTTTGGCTTTGAAATGAACACAGTTAATTTCTGTTCCTAATTTCCAAGAACACTCATTGATAATTATGGCAAAACTTAAATCTCAGAGGTGAGACATAGAAAACACTGTCAAAGGCTAAGGTATAATCACAGTATAGTCAGTTGCATTGATGGTTGAGTACACAGACAAATGAAATACAATTGGTTCAGAAAACTTGGTTCATTAATTAGGGGAATGTAACTGGATTGTTACTTTATGGTTATTATTATTATCTTTTTTTTGGAAGAAGATCTAGGCTACCTCTGCCTGAGGTAGTATCATGTCTATGGAAAGAGTAAATAATGAGAGACAAGCACTTGTGTGGGGTCCCAGAATTCTGTGCCATAAAGCACTGCCGAAGTGACTTACTCTGTTGAATATTAAGGACCTAGGAATGTCTAGCTATATGTAGATCTGCAATGTGATAGGCAAGAGGTGCTGTTCTGTATAAATATGACCCCTTGACAATGTCACTGCCCTGAAGTTCACTGTGATAAGAAATCTTGATGACAGAGGGCAACTGTCACTCAAATTTGACAACTCAAGATTGAATAGATTCTTTGTTGGGCCTTAAGCAAAACTTCTAGCTGATTATTTTTTCAAAAATTCAGTTATATTTATTAGAAGAAGGTTCCGCTGTTAGGGACCTCATGCAGCTTTGTCTATGTTCATAATTTTAATTACTAAATTTATTCTTTTACTTTCTCTATGACCCATTCTCCACCTAGTTGCCAAAGAGATCTTTTATTTTTTAATTGAATAAATGTGACATGTAACATTGTGTAAGTTTCAGGTGGACAGCGTGTTACTTTGGTACATTGATAAATGTAATATGATTGCTGATATAGCGATATTTATCAAATTACATAATTATAGTACAATATTATTTTCTTCATTATACTGAGCATTAGACCTCTATGGCTTATTTACTACTCCTTACAAAGTGAACTTTTACAAATATATATTAGATCATGTCATTTTCTGGCTTAACTCTGAAGTGACTCCCATTGAATTTTCTGAAATCAACCTCCTTGCCGTGCCCTGAAAGGATTGTCAGTCTACTACCGTAGATTTCACTTTCTAGGATCCAGCCACACTGGTATCCTGGGACATATGAAGCACTTCCTATCTCTGGTTCTTTGTCACTCACTGTGAACCTCTCTAGAATACTGTTTTCCCAAGCAGACCTTTCCTTGTCTGGGTTACACTTCAGATGTCCACCCCCTCTAAAACATTTCCTATCCCATCACTTTCTATGTTTTGCTTGGTTTACAGCATTAAGACTTTCTTATGCTGTTTTGTGTGTGTGTGTGTGTGTGTGTGTGTGTGTGTGTGTGTGTGTATGTGTGTGTGTGTGTCTTGTTGTTTTGTTTTTCTCTCTCCCGTTGAAATTTACGCAATTGACCAGGAAATCTGTTTATCTTATTCACCGAGAAATCCTGGGCATGCAGAACTGGGTCTAGTTCAGGTTATTAGGTGAATGAATATGGCGTGTTTTGTAGAAGTTCGAGGTGAAGATTAGTGAACAATATTCTAGCTGTTGATGGGGCTGTGGACTTACTATCATGTGAGACCATTCATTTCCAGTGGGGAGCTAGGAGAGGAGTGAGATAGGATAATGGCCACCTGAATTCGCCTCCCAAATGGATCTCTGATGATAGGTTCTCGGTTTGAGTGATTGGGGCGCCCTGTAATGGAAACTACCTTTGATGTGCCAGTACTCATGCAGCTTTTTCCAGGTTGTTAGCTCCCCTTACACCTACCCGGCTTCAGGAGCATCCCAGCCCACTCCGCAAGCCTCATTAGAAACGAAGGGCAGCCTGGCCTTGAGCCAGAGCTAACCAGAGCTGGAGACAGAGCTCAATTAGCTTGGCTGCTCTGCCAGCTTTCACAGCCAAGTCGGTTCATCCTTTGGGTCGCCTGTGAATACTTTGTGGAATTACACCTGCAGTGAAATATGATGCCAAGGCAGTTCTTAAGTGAGCAACTAAAATGCAGAGGCATAATAATCAATAAGAGGTGTAGGACTATAAAGTCAGAGTGATTAGCTGAGAAATTAGATGAAGTCTTCATAGAAAGATATTTAGCCTGGGGTTGAAAGACAAATACAATTTCACCACACAAAAGAGAAAGAGGGAACTCCAAGCATAAGCTAAACAAAGGAACAGAGGTGGGAGATAAACAGTATGGATAACTGTGGGTAGTGTGACCTCACTCAATTATATGCTGACTCCTTCCTAGGCACTATGTAAATAAAAAGAAATGAAACAGTTCCTAACATTGAAGATAATATAATGAAATAAATAAAATAATGTAATTTAAATACTGTAATAGCCAGATGCACTAGTCAAAGTGGGAATATTCTGGATGGACTAATCCATACATTAAATATATAATTGTGATAGAGCAAAGAGCCTTGCAAATTCTTTGCTACAACTCCCAGTTTTGCCGTAGTGTCTAATTTCCCTCCCCTTGAACCTGAACGGCAATAGTGATTTATGTACATATTCAACTGAAATATTAGAATAGTGGAATTTTAAGAAGAATAGTAGGATTGAGTGACAGGCACATTTATATATGTATAAAATTGCATTCTTAATTTTTCAAAATACCTCATTTTTTCCTTATATGAAAACATTATTTTATAAAAACATATTTGAGACATGAAAAAAATAGGCATGGGATAGAATTGAACAGTTGGAATATTTTGGAAGTTGAAGTTGTATTAGAGTGATTGGATTATAATTTTTTTCTGTTCTGGTAGTTTTCTTTACTATATTACATTATTGCTTTAATATGAAAAGTTAGCAAAGTATAGAAAGTGAGAAACAAAGAAAACCAATTTTATTTTCTTACATTGACTACATTTTCATTTTGCTCCAGACAAAACTGAGTTTTCTTCAGTGTTAATGTTGGTATTGTCAAGCCTTGCTAGATTTATTTTCACTGGATTCTATATATTTCCGGGAGTTGCAAAATTGCCTCCAATTTGCTAATTTTTATTCATGAAACATTTTTGTGAATTCACAAAAAGCACTAAAATATGAAAGCAAGAAAATTTCTGAATTTGAAGGGCATTTTAAAAAATGACCTTAAATCATATTTTTAATAATATAATTTTTGTGGATAGAGGATGATGGCAATATGTGCAATTGACCTTCAAATCATCTCTTTTAATGTAAAATGTTTATTTAAGGATTTTAATTTAAGCATACATATATTTTAAATTAAACATGTTTACTTTGAAATATTTTAGTGATGTGAAGTTTCTCTTTTAGGATACTAAAT